>NW_027195286.1:160000-192500 GCF_038502225.1 Cherax quadricarinatus
TGAAGACTGTCAGTAAGACTGTTGTGTGAAGACTGTCAGTAAGACTGTTGTGTGAAGACTGTCAGTAAGACTGTTGTGTGAAGACTGTCAGTAAGACTGTTGTGTGAAGACTGTCAGTAAGACTGTTATGTGAAGACTGTCAGTAAGACTGTTGTGTGAAGACTGTCAGTAAGACTGTTGTGTGAAGACTGTCAGTAAGACTGTTGTGTGAAGACTGTCAGTAAGACTGTTGTGTGAAGACTGTCAGTAAGACTGTTGTGTGAAGACTGTTAGTAAGACTGTTGTGTGAAGACTGTCAGTAAGACTGTTGTGTGAAGACTGTCAGTAAGACTGTTGTGTGAAGATTGTTAGTAAGACTGTTGTGTGAAGACTGTCAGTAAGACTGTTGTGTGAAGACTGTCAGTAAGACTGTTGTGTGAAGATTGTTAGTAAGACTGTTGTGTGAAGACTGTCAGTAAGACTGTTGTGTGAAGACTGTTAGTAAGACTGTTGTGTGAAGACTGTCAGTAAGACTGTTGTGTGAAGACTGTCAGTAAGACTGTTGTGTGAAGACTGTCAGTAAGACTGTTGTGTGAAGATTGTTAGTAAGACTGTTGTGTGAAGACTGTCAGTAAGACTGTTGTGTGAAGATTGTTAGTAAGACTGTTGTGTGAAGACTGTCAGTAAGACTGTTGTGTGAAGATTGTTAGTAAGACTGTTGTGTGAAGACTGTCAGTAAGACTGTTGTGTGAAGATTGTTAGTAAGACTGTTGTGTGAAGACTGTCAGTAAGACTGTTGTGTGAAGACTGTTAGTAAGACTGTTGTGTGAAGACTGTCAGTAAGACTGTTGTGTGAAGACTGTCAGTAAGACTGTTGTGTGAAGACTGTCAGTAAGACTGTTGTGTGAAGACTGTCAGTAAGACTGTTGTGTGAAGACTGTTAGTAAGACTGTTGTGTGAAGACTGTCAGTAAGACTGTTGTGTGAAGATTGTTAGTAAGACTGTTGTGTGAAGACTGTCAGTAAGACTGTTGTGTGAAGACTGTCAGTAAGACTGTTGTGTGAAGATTGTTAGTAAGACTGTTGTGTGAAGACTGTCAGTAAGACTGTTGTGTGAAGACTGTCAGTAAGACTGTTGTGTGAAGACTGTTAGTAAGACTGTTGTGTGAAGACTGTCAGTAAGACTGTTGTGTGAAGACTGTCAGTAAGACTGTTGTGTGAAGACTGTCAGTAAGACTGTTGTGTGAAGACTGTCAGTAAGACTGTTGTGTGAAGATTGTTAGTAAGACTGTTGTGTGAAGACTGTCAGTAAGACTGTTGTGTGAAGATTGTTAGTAAGACTGTTGTGTGAAGACTGTCAGTAAGACTGTTGTGTGAAGATTGTTAGTAAGACTGTTGTGTGAAGACTGTCAGTAAGACTGTTGTGTGAAGACTGTTAGTAAGACTGTTGTGTGAAGACTGTCAGTAAGACTGTTGTGTGAAGACTGTCAGTAAGACTGTTGTGTGAAGACTGTCAGTAAGACTGTTGTGTGAAGACTGTCAGTAAGACTGTTGTGTGAAGACTGTCAGTAAGACTGTCAGTAAGACTAGTGTGATGGTGTGTGAAGAGAGTTAAGGAGAGTGAGAGAAAAATTTGAGAAATTATTGATGGTAAGTAATGCAGTGGAAGACTAAATTTCATGGTTGGTACGACAAGGAGCGGGATGTATCAGGAGAAGGAAGAAGCCGGAAGTGTGAAGGAAGTGAGTGGAGATGAAGGTGGGAGTCACAGAGAGACAGGAGAGAGGTGAGTCATTAAAAATTATATGCGAATTAATCCGGCAATTTATGACGTTTATTGCAGTAATATGTATAATGAAATAATTAGATAATGTATGACTGGTAAAAAAGACTAATTACATCCTCTTTATTCTATTACCACTGCTGCCTCTGTATTTGACTGAAGAAGCCTCCTGTGTGGGCGAAACGTTCCAACAATAAAGATACCCGACTGTACAATCTTCAAAACTGTGGAGTTAGACAAAAAAAGTTAATATCTGGAACTTATAGGTAAGTAACACTGCACTGTGTGACGAAAATGGTTTTGAAAACCGACAAGTTGAAGAATGAGACACCTGTGCAACATTTAGGAATCTTTGTTGAGGAAACGCTTCGCCAGCCAGTGACTTCTTCAGTCCAATACAGAGAATAACAATGAAAGATGAGGAAGAATTTGAGGTAATCAGTCCCTCAGCCTGGAGTCATGTGTTCAGTCCATCAATAAGAAGACTTAACTGTTTGTTAGGTTTGTGGTCTTGGAAGTGACTGAGGACAATGTTTACTGGAAGTGATGCTGCTAATGTTGCAAATGTTTACTGGAAGTGATGTTGCTAATGTTGCAAATGTTTACTGGAAGTGATGCTGCTAATGTTGCAAATGTTTACTGGAAGTGATGTTGCTAATGTTGCAAATGTTTACTGGAAGTGATGCTGCTAATGTTGCAAATGTTTACTGGAAATGATGTTGCTAATGTTGCAAATATTTACTGGAAGTGATGTTGCTAATGTTGCAAATGTTTACTGGAAGTGATGTTGCTAATGTTGCAAATGTTTACTGGAAGTGATGCTGCTAATGTTGCAAATGTTTACTGGAAGTGATGTTGCTAATGTTGCAAATGTTTACTGGAAGTGATGTTGCTAATGTCACAAATGTTTACTGGAAGTGATGTTGCTAATGTTACAAATGTTTACTGGAAGTGATGTTGCTAATGTCACAAATGTTTACTGGAAGTGATGTTGCTAATGTCACAAATGTTTACTGGAAGTGATGTTGCTAATGTTGCAAATATATGATATACATGACCCACGAAATCATACTAATAACACTTCAAACACGATTTGTTTGCAATCGTATTATCTTGATTTCGTGAATGATGACAATAGCTTTGATGCGACCTGAGCTAGAGCACGACACAGCCACGTTGGTGTGGCTGCATTTGTGGTCACAGTGGTGGCCCATGCTAACCTCCCTATGGTGTATAGAAATAAACCTATTTGAATGAATCCTGTTATAGCCAGATGGTTCAGTAGTTAATACACTGGCCCACCTGCCCTGGGTTCGAGTCCCACCCGTTCTGTGATATGAAATACATAGCCAGTTATCAAATGTCTTGCTTATATGAGAAGATTCTGGCTCAGGAAAGGGAAAGTGTGCCAATAAAAGTAAGACTTACACGAGCAGTGGTGAGGTCACTGTGTTTATTACTAGTATTGTAGCTGAGATGGTGATAAACTGACGCTTGAGCGTTAGAGAGAAGCGTATTCTTAAAAAAGTTGTTGAATCTGTTATAAATTAAGGTTTGTTACAGTTGCTGTTTGCAGATGACACAGTACTTTTGGGAGATTTAGAAGAAAAAAGACTCCAATGGAAACAAGACAGACAGTCCTCGATGACACACTGACGTTCTTCGGCTACCCTGAGTGGTTAACCCTCCGGGTTAAAAATGCAAACAAATCTTATTTTAAACTGCAGAATTTGGCCGAGGAATATGAAACGATATGTAAGAGAAGGACGTTGAAAGTGAACCCTCAGTGAACAAATACACCAATCATTCCGATACCTTATTCCAATGCGAAAAAAAAAAAATCCCATTCATATTTCTTTCCCACTTTCATTATACTTGCTGCTTCTCTAACTTACCTCCTATTCACTGTAATTATTCTCATTCCTCCTTGTCCAAAACATAATGTTTCTTTCTACACTTATATAATTAGCTTCACATTCGTTCGAAACATTTTGTGTCTCCGTCAACACCACCGCTGCTGTTACACACACCTCACTACTTAATTAATAACATAGTATCTGTTGTATCATATCTCGTATCTGTTGTACCACATCTAGTATCTGTTGTACCATATCTCGTATCTGTTGTACCATATCTCGTTTCTGCTGTACCACACCTGGTATCTATTGTACCACACCTCGTATTTGTTGTACCATACCTCGTATCTGTTGTACCACACCTCGTATCTGTTGTACCACACCTCGTATCTGTTGTACCATACATCTTACCTGTTGTACCATACCTCGTATCTGTCAAACCATACCTCGTATCCTTTGTACCATACCTCGCACCCGTCGTACCATACCTCGTACCCGTCGTACCATACCTCGTACATCAGTTCTGTTTTCTTTGACTGTGTGTGTGTGTGTGTGTGTGTGTGTGTGTGTGTGTGTGTGTGTGTGTGTGTGTGTGTGTGTGTGTGTGTGTGTGTGTGTGTGAGTGTGTGTGTGTGAGTGTGTGTGTGTGTGTGTGTGTGTGTGTGTGTGTGTGTGTGTGTGTGTGTTAGTCATATTGTCATTCCCGTTTTTTTCGCCTTTTTCTCCACCTCTTCATCTGGCTTTTCATTTCCTGGCGTCCATTTATGACCTCGGTGTACTGTTATTGTTACACCTGGTGTAAACATAACGCAGATAACCCGCACATACGACACTGAAATTACGACATAAGTTTGAGTTTCGTACGTGAGGGGCTGTTTCTGTATTCTTTCAGCCGTGGTATTGACACTTATTACCCTTTGGCGTATATCTTATGCTAATTATCGAGTGAGCTGCATTTTCTATGTCTTTCAAGTTCTGAAGGTCGCTCACAGTCGATGAAAATCACTCTGTTTTTCAGCTCACACACTGAGTGTCTGTGGTTCGATCCCCGGTACTGGAGGAAACATTTGGGAGCGTGTTTCCTTAAGACACTTACTGTCCATGTTCACCTAGCAGTAAGCAGGTACCTGGATGCTAGTCGACTGGTGTGGGTCGCGTCCTGTTGACAAAATTAACCTAAGTTGCCCGAAATGCTCTGCATAACCAGATGCTTTCTATGTAGTATGTCACTGATGTATGAGATGTATCATGTACTTGTACAAATAAATATTATTATTATTATTATTATTAGTGGTAGTAGTAGTAGTAGTATTTCCTCTCTGCGTGTACTGCAGAGTCCTTAGTCTAACATACAGCTCCGTGTTGTATTTTCCTGAGGATGAGCGTAAACACTGTTACTAATAGTAATTCTCATCTGTTACAACTGTTGTAGCTCTCTCTATCCTTCCTTCTTGTTCCATCACTGAGACTCTCTCTCCTTCCTTCTTGTTCCATCACTGAGACTCTCTCTCTCCTTCCTTCTTGTTCCATCACTGAGACTCTCTCTCCTTCCTTCTTGTTCCATCACTGAGACTCTCTCCTTCCTTCTTGTTACATCACTGAGACTCTCTCTCTCCTTCCTTCTTGTTCCATCACTGAGACTCTCTCTCTCCTTCCTTCTTGTTCCATCACTGAGACTCTCTCTCCTTCCTTCTTGTTCCATCACTGAGACTCTCTCTCTCCTTCCTTCTTGTTCCATCACTGAGACTCTCTCTCCTTCCTTCTTGTTCCATCACTGAGACTCTCTCTCCTTCCTTCTTGTTCCACCACTGAGACTCTCTCTCTCCTTCCTTCTTCTTCCATCACTGAGACTCTCTCTCTCTCCTTCCTTCTTGTTCCATCACCGAGACTCTCTCTCCTTCCTTCTTGTTCCATCACTGAGACTCTCTCTCTCCTTCCTTCTTCTTCCATCACTGAGACTCTCTCTCTCTCCTTCCTTCTTGTTCCATCACCGAGACTCTCTCTCCTTCCTTCTTGTTCCATCACTAAGACTCTCTCTCTCCTTCCTTCTTGTTCCATCACTGAGACTCTCTCTCCCCTTCCTTCTTGTTCCATCACTGAGACTCTCTCTCTCCTTCCTTCTTGTTCCATCACTGAGACTCTCTCTCTCCTTCCTTCTTCTCTCTCTCCTTCCTTCTCCTGTTCCATCACTGAGACTCTCTCTCTCCTTCCTTCTTGTTCCATCACTGAGACTCTCTCTCTCCTTCCTTCTTGTTCCATCACTGAGACTCTCTCTCTCCTTCCTTCTTGTTCCATCACTGAGACTCTCTCTCCCCTTCCTTCTTGGTCCATCACTGAGACTCTCTCTCTCCTTCCTTCTTGTTCCATCACTGAGACTCTCTCTCACTGAGACTCCTCTCCTTCTTGTTCCATCACTGAGACTCTCTCTCTCCTTCCTTCTTGTTCCATCACTGAGACTCTCTCTCTCCTTCCTTCTTGTTCCATCACTGAGACTCTCTCTCTCCTTCCTTCTTGTTCCATCACTGAGACTCTCTCTCTCCTTCCTTCTTGTTCCATCACTGAGACTCTCTCTCTCCTTCCTTCTTGTTCCATCACTGAGACTCTCTCTCTCCTTCCTTCTTGTTCCATCACTGAGACTCTCTCTCTCCTTCCTTCTTGTTCCATCACTGAGACTCTCTCTCTCCTTCCTTCTTGTTCCATCACTGAGACTCTCTCTCTCCTTCCTTCTTGTTCCATCACTGAGACTCTCTCTCTCCTTCCTTCTTGTTCCATCACTGAGACTCTCTCTCTCCTTCCTTCTTGTTCCATCACTGAGACTCTCTCTCTCCTTCCTTCCATCACTGAGACTCTCTCTCTCTCCTTCCTTCTTGTTCCATCACTGAGACTCTCTCTCTCCTCCCTTCTTGTTCCATCACTGAGACTCTCTCTCTCTCCTTCCTTCTTGTTCCATCACTGAGACTCTCTCTCTCCTTCCTTCTTGTTCCATCACTGAGACTCTCTCTCTCCTCCCTTCTTGTTCCATCACTCTCTCTCTCCTTCCTTTTTGTTCCATCAATGAGACTCTCTCTCTCTCCTTCCTTCTTCTTCCATCACTGAGTTCCATCACTGAGTCTCTCTCTCTCCTTCCTTCTTGTTCCATCACTGAGACTCTCTCTCTCTCTCCTTCCTTCTTGTTCCATCACTGAGACTCTCTCTCTCCTTCCTTCTTGTTCCATCACTGAGACTCTCTCTCTCCTTCCTTCTTGTTCCATCACTGAGACTCTCTCTCTCCTTCCTTCTTGTTCCATCACTGAGACTCTCTCTCTCCTTCCTTCTTGTTCCATCACTGAGACTCTCTCTCTCCTTCCTTCTTGTTCCATCACTGAGACTCTCTCTCTCCTTCCTTCTTGTTCCATCACTGAGACTCTCTCTCTCCTTCCTTCTTGTTCCATCACTGAGACTCTCTCTCTCCTTCCTTCTTGTTCCATCACTGAGACTCTCTCTGAGACTCTCTCCCCTTCCTTCTTGTTCCATCACTGAGACTCTCTCTCTCCTTCCTTCTTGTTCCATCACTGAGACTCTCTCTCTCCTTCCTTCTTGTTCCATCACTGAGACTCTCTCTCTGTCCTTCCTTCTTGTTCCATCACTCTCTCCTTCCTTCTTGTTCCATCACTGAGACTCTCTCTCTCCTTCCTTCTTGTTCCATCACTGAGACTCTCTCTCTCCTTCCTTCTTGTTCCATCACTGAGACTCTCTCTCTCCTTCCTTCTTGTTCCATCACTGAGACTCTCTCTCTCCTTCCTTCTTGTTCCATCACTGAGACTCTCTCTCCTTCCTTCTTGTTCCATCACTGAGACTCTCTCTCTCCTTCCTTCTTGTTCCATCACTGAGACTCTCTCTCTCCTTCCTTCTTCTTCCATCACTGAGACTCTCTCTCTCCTTCCTTCTTGTTCCATCACTGAGACTCTCTCTCTCCTTCCTTCTTGTTCCATCACACTGAGACTCTCTCTCTCCTTCCTTCTTGTTCCATCACTGAGACTCTCTCTCTCCTTCCTTCTTGTTCCATCACTGAGACTCTCTCTCTCCTTCCTTCTTGTTCCATCACTGAGACTCTCTCTCTCCTTCCTTCTTGTTCCATCACTGAGACTCTCTCTCTCCTTCCTTCTTGTTCCATCACTGAGACTCTCTCTCCTTCCTTCTTGTTCCATCACTGAGACTCTCTCTCTCCTTCCTTCTTGTTCCTCTCTCTCTCTCTCCTTCCTTCTTGTTCCATCACTGAGACTCTCTCTCTCCTTCCTTCTTGTTCCATCACTGAGACTCTCTCTCTCCTTCCTTCTTGTTCCATCACTGAGACTCTCTCTCTCCTTCCTTCTTGTTCCATCACTGAGACTCTCTCTCTCCTTCCTTCTTGTTCCATCACTGAGACTCTCTCTCTCCTTCCTTCTTGTTCCATCACTGAGACTCTCTCTCTCCTTCCTTCTTGTTCCATCACTGAGACTCTCTCTCTCCTTCCTTCTTGTTCCATCACTGAGACTCTCTCTCTCCTTCCTTCTTGTTCCATCACTGAGACTCTCTCTCTCCTTCCTTCTTGTTCCATCACTGAGACTCTCTCTCTCCTTCCTTCTTGTTCCATCACTGAGACTCTCTCTCTCCTTCCTTCTTGTTCCATCACTGAGACTCTCTCTCTCCTTCCTTCTTGTTCCATCACTGAGACTCTCTCTCTCCTTCCTTCTTGTTCCATCACTGAGACTCTCTCTCTCCTACCTTCTTGTTCCATCACTGAGACTCTCTCTCTCCTTCCTTCTTGTTCCATCACTGAGACTCTCTCTCTCCTTCCTTCTTGTTCCATCACTGAGATTCTCTCTCTCCTCCCTTCTTGTTCCTCTGAGACTCTCCTTCCTTCTTGTTCCATCACTGAGACTCTCTCTCTCTCCTTCCTTCTTGTTCCATCACTGAGACTCTCTCTCTCCTCCCTTCTTGTTCCATCACTGAGACTCTCTCTCTCCTTCCTTCTTGTTCCATCACTGAGACTCTCTCTCTCTCCTTCCTTCTTGTTCCATCACTGAGACTCTCTCTCTCCTTCCTTCTTGTTCCATCACTGAGACTCTCTCTCTCTCCTTCCTTCTTGTTCCATCACTGAGACTCTCTCTCTCCTTCCTTCTTGTTCCATCACTGAGACTCTCTCTCTCCTTCCTTCTTGTTCCATCACTGAGACTCTCTCTCTCCTTCCTTCTTGTTCCATCACTGAGACTCTCTCTCTCCTTCCTTCTTGTTCCATCACTGAGACTCTCTCTCTCCTTCCTTCTTGTTCCATCACTGAGACTCTCTCTCTCCTTCCTTCTTGTTCCATCACTGAGACTCTCTCTCTCCTTCCTTCTTCTTCCATCACTGAGACTCTCTCTCTCTCCTTCCTTCTTGTTCCATCACTGAGACTCTCTCTCTCCTTCCTTCTTGTTCCATCACTGAGACTCTCTCTCTCCTTCCTTCTCTCTCTCTCCTTCCTTCTTCTTCCATCACTGAGACTCTCTCTCTCCTTCCTTCTTCTTCCATCACTGAGACTCTCTCTCTCTCCCTCCTTCCTTCTTCTTCCATCACTGAGACTCTCTCTCTCTCTCTCCTTCCTTCTTCTTCCATCACTGAGACTCTCTCTCTCTCCTTCCTTCTTCTTCCATCACTGAGACTCTCTCTCTCTCTCTCCTTCCTTCTTGTTCCATCACTGAGACTCTCTCTCTCTCCTTCCTTCTTGTTCCATCACTGAGACTCTCTCTCTCTCCTTCCTTCTTGTTCCATCACTGAGACTCTCTCTCTCCTTCCTTCTTCTTCCATCACTGAGACTCTCTCCTTCCTTCTTGTTCCATCACTGAGACTCTCTCTCTCCTTCCTTCTTGTTCCATCACTGAGACTCTCTCTCTCCTTCCTTCTTGTTCCATCACTGAGACTCTCTCTCTCCTTCCTTCTTGTTCCATCACTGAGACTCTCTCTCTCTCCTTCCTTCTTGTTCCATCACTGAGACTCTCTCTCTCTCCTTCCTTCTTGTTCCATCACTGAGACTCTCTCTCTCTCCTTCCTTCTTGTTCCATCACTGAGACTCTCTCTCTCTCCTTCCTTCTTGTTCCATCACTGAGACTCTCTCTCTCTCCTTCCTTCTTGTTCCATCACTGAGACTCTCTCTCTCCTTCCTTCTTGTTCCATCACTGAGACTCTCTCTCTCTCCTTCCTTCTTGTTCCATCACTGAGACTCTCTCACTCTCCTTCCTTCTTCTTCCATCACTGAGACTCTCTCTCTCTCCTTCCTTCTTCTTCCATCACTGAGACTCTCTCTCTCCTTCCTTCTTCTTCCATCACTGAGACTCTCTCTCTCTCCTTCCTTCTTCTTCCATCACTGAGACTCTCTCTCTCCTTCCTTCTTCTTCCATCACTGAGACTGTCTCTCTCCTTACTTGTTGTTCCATCACTGGGACTCTCTCCTTCCTTCTTCTTCCATCACTGAGACTCTCTCTCTCTCCTTCCTTCTTCTTCCATCACTGAGACTCTCACTCTCTCTCTCCTTCCTTCTTGTTCCATCACTGAGACTCTCTCTCTCTCCTTCCTTCTTGTTCCATCACTGAGACTCTCTCTCTCTCCTTCCTTCTTGTTCCATCACTGAGACTCTCTCTCTCTCCTTCCTTCTTGTTCCATCACTGAGACTCTCCTTCCTTCTTGTTCCATCACTGAGACTCTCTCTCTCCTTCCTTCTTCTTCCATCACTGAGACTCTCTCTCTCCTTCCTTCTTCTTCCATCACTGAGACTCTCTCTCTCCTTCCTTCTTCTTCCATCACTGAGACTCTCTCTCTCCTTCCTTCTTCTTCCATCACTGAGACTCTCTCTCTCCTTCCTTCTTCTTCCATCACTGAGACTCTCTCTCTCTCTCCTTCCTTCTTCTTCCATCACTGAGACTCTCTCTCTCTCTCTCTCCTTCCTTCTTCTTCCATCACTGAGACTCTCTCTCTCCTTCCTTCTTCTTCCATCACTGAGACTCTCTCTCTCCTTCCTTCTTCTTCCATCACTGAGACTTTCTCTCTCTCCTTCCTTCTTCTTCCATCACTGAGACTCTCTCCCCTTCCTTATTGTTCCATCACTGAGACTCTCTCTCTCTCCTTCCTTCTTCTTCCATCACTGAGGCTCTCTCTCTCCTTCCTTCTTCTTCCATCACTGAGACTCTCTCTCCTTCCTTCTTGTTCCATCACTGAGACTCTCTCTCTCCTTCCTTCTTCTTCCATCACTGAGACTCTCTCTCTCCTTCCTTCTTCTTCCATCACTGAGACTTTCTCTCTCCTTCCTTCTTCTTCCATCACTGAGACTCTCTCCTTCCTTCTTCTTTCCTCACTGAGACTCTCTCTCTCCTTCCTTCTTCTTCCATCACTGAGACTCTCTCTCTCCTTCCTTCTTGTTCCATCACTGAGACTCTCTCTCTCCTTCCTTCTTGTTCCATCACTGAGACTCTCTCTCTCCTTCCTTCTTGTTCCATCACTGAGACTCTCTCTCTCCTTCCTTCTTGTTCCATCACTGAGACTCTCTCTCTCCTTCCTTCTTGTTCCATCACTGAGACTCTCTCTCTCCTTCCTTCTTGTTCCATCACTGAGACTCTCTCTCTCCTTCCTTCTTCTTCCATCACTGAGACTCTCTCGCTCCTTCCTACTTCTTCCATCACTGAGACTCTCTCTCTCCTTCCTTCTTCTTCCATCACTGAGACTCTCTCTCTCCTTCCTTCTTCTTCCATCACTGAGACTCTCTCTCTCCTTCCTTCTTCTTCCATCACTGAGACTCTCTCTCTCTCTCCTTCCTTCTTGTTCCATCACTGAGACTCTCTCTCTCCTTCAGTCTTCCATCACTGAGACTCTCTCTCTCCTTCCTACTTCTTCCATCACTGAGACTCTCTCTCTCTCCTTCCTTCTTCTTCCATCACTGAGACTCTCTCTCTCTCCTTCCTTCTTCTTCCATCACTGAGACTCTCTCTCTCTCCTTCCTTCTTCTTCCATCACTGAGACTCTCTCTCTCTCCTTCCTTCTTCTTCCATCACTGAGACTCTCTCTCTCTCCTTCCTTCTTGTTCCATCACTGAGACTCTCTCCCCCCTTCCTTCTTGTTCCATCACTGAGACTCTCTCTCCTTCCTTCTTGTTCCATCACTGAGACTCTCTCTCCTTCCTTCTTGTTCCATCACTGAGACTCTCTCTCCTTCCTTCTTGTTCCATCACTGAGACTCTCTCTCTCCTTCCTTCTTGTTCCATCACTGAGACTCTCTCTCTCCTTCCTTCTTGTTCCATCACTGAGACTCTCTCTCCTTCCTTCTTGTTCCATCACTGAGACTCTCTCTCCTTCCTTCTTGTTCCATCACTGAGACTCTCTCTCTCTCTCTCTTCTTCCTTCTTGTTCCATCACTGAGACTCTCTCTCTCCTTCCTTCTTGTTCCATCACTGAGACTCTCTCTCCCCTTCCTTCTTGTTCCATCACTGAGACTCTCTCTCCTTCCTTCTTATTCCATCACTGAAGACTCTCTTTCCTTGTTCCATCACTGAGCTTCTCTCTCCTTCGTTTCTTCTCGAGGTGGGAATTCCACGTTGGAACATTTCCTCCCCCTACTGTTATTTGTTCCAGTTGTTCCAGCAATTCCTGTTATACAACGAGTTTCTTCCATTACGTCACCGATGGAAGAGGATGTGGTCGAAGAATATAAAGCTGAAAGTCGCAGCAAACACCCAGTGGGACCCCTGTAGTGCGTTTATGACTACAGCTGTGTAAGTTTATTTAGGCACAGGTACACATAAGTACAATTATAACACACAGTGTAAATTAAATAGGATAACCCTTCAAAAGTGTCAAACAGACTTATTAACATTGGGAGCCTTGACGACCATAACCCTAGCGGGGTTTTTACGGGTTTGGGTCGTGAATTATCACTGCTAAAGATGCCTCACAAATATCAGTGCTTAAGATGCTTCACAAATATCACTGCTAAAGATGCCTCACAAATATCACTGCTTAAGATGCCTCACAAATATCACTGCTAAAGATGCCTCACAAATATCACTGCTTAAGATGCCTCACAAATATCACTGCTAAAGATGCCTCACAAATATCACTGCTAAGGATGCCTCACAAATATCACTGCTTAAGATGCCTCACAAATATCACTGCTAAAGATGCCTCACAAATATCACTGCTAAAGATGCCTCACAAATCACTTCACTGACTGTTCCTTGATATGCTCTTCAATATCAACCAATAGAAATAACCTGCACATAGGACAGAAAGAAGCTTATGACGACGTTTCTGTCCGACTTTGACCATTTACAAGTCACGCTAACAATGATTCAAGTCGAACCGAAATGCCGTCCTAAACTTCCCTCTCAAACGTGCGGGTTATTTGTGTATTATTCCAGTCACGGTATTGTGAGTTTTTATTCTTTATGAAACACAAATTCTGATTAGTGCGATTATGTTGTTTCAGCACATGTTTTCACCGGGCACAGCATACCAGGATATAACGGAGGAGTGTTGCAGGAGGTATACCTCTCTAGGGTATAATCCCCTGGCTCTCCTATGTCGTCTTAGAGACGACATGAATATTAAAATGGTTTACAGTAGCGACAGGTTGATCAGTAAGGCATGTGCAACAGTTAGATACCAGTGACAGTAGATATATAGACACTGACAGTAGATATCTACTAATGACAGTAGATATATAGACACTGACAACAGATATCTACTAATGACAGTAGATATATAGACACTGACAGTAGATATCTACTAATGGCAGTAGATATATAGACACTGACAGTAGATATCTACTAATGGCAGTAGATATATAGACACTGACAGTAGATATCTACTAATGGCAGTAGATATATAGACACTGACAGTAGATATCTACTAATGGCAGTAGATATATAGACACTGACAACAGATATCTACCAGTGACAGTAGATATCTACCAATGACAGTAGATATTTAGACACTGACAGTAGATATCTACCAGTGACAGTAGATATCTACCAGTGACAGTAGATATCTACCAATGACAGTAGGTATTTAGACACTGAGAGTAGATATCCACCAATGACAGTAGATATTTAGACAACGCTGCCGTCAACTCCAGTGTCCGCAGAGTTGTGTCTACACTTCAAGAACTTCACGCTACAGTCTACAAAATCTTTATTCCTGGGATGTAATTCTCACATATTTGTGTGTTGGGTGGGGCCCATATCAGCCCCGTCTCCCATGTCTCTCCCAGCTAAATCATGCATGGGTTCCATGTCATCCCAGCGTCTCCCATGTCATTCCCAGCTACCTCATGCGTGTCTAGGCTCAACAAATTTACTAGTTTCCTATAAACCATCCAAATGGCTAATAAATTTGTTCACCCTTATTGTTAGTAAATTTCTAAATTTAATATTAAAAATTATATGATTTAGCTGATAAATTAAACACCATGGCTGATTTAAATGATTACAGTATGGTTATTTTGATTTCACTTCTTTGTTTACAAAAGTTCCGATGATTTACTAAGTTTCATATCTGATGAACTTTATAATTATGATTTACCATTGCCAGTACCTAAAATCTTTGAGTTTATTAAATTTTGAATTGTTGATGTAATATTTGTATTTAATGGCGCGTTTTACACTCGGAAGATTGGTATGGCAATGGGAAATCCTCTCTCGTCTGTTCTTAGTAATTTGTGTATGGAATATTTTGAAACAAGACTGCTTAACAAAATCCTTCCCAATACAGGTAATTGATACAGATGTGTTGATGATGTTTTATGTCTAATACCTAAAAATATTGCTGTAAAACATTTCCTTGTTGAATTAAATAGTCTAGCTCATCCCATAAATTTTACTAATTAGTTTGAATACAATAACTCAGTGCCTTATTTTAATGTATTAATTATTAAGGGGATCCATGATTTTAAATTCAAAATATACAGAAAACCAACAAATAATTGTTCTTATGTGCACTATTATTCTTCACATCATGATAGAGTTAACTTTCTGTATTATCATCCATATTTTGAGAGATTTGCATATTTGCAGGTCAGAGTTCATAGATGAAGAAATCTTGAAGATTTATGAAATAGATAATAATCTAAAATATCCAAAATACTTAATTGATAAATCCTTTAAAACTGCTAGAAATACATTTTACAATTCAAAGAAGGAAAAATAATCATATTCAACCAAGAATATGTTGGTTCTCCGTTACCATGAAAACTTTCTTGATATTCCTTCTCTACTTAAGGTTTTTAAAATCAGTGTTATATTTAAAAATCTTGATATGCTAAAAAAAATTTCTAACTAAAAATTCCCCCCAAAATCCTGGTGGCCGTGTCTACAAGATTCCCTGTAAAAAATGTAATAAAGTTTATTATGGTCAAACTGGGAAAAGCCTTGAAAAAAATATTACAACATAAATTTAGCATTAGAAATTGACAAGAGTCTAATGCTCAGTTTATTCATCTCAGAGATTTCAACCATCCTATTGATTTTCAAATGGTCTATAGTTGAAAGAAATATAATTGAATCAAGCTTCAAAAAAATATTTCTGATTGTAATATGAATATTTATTTAGGACTATATAGATTAGATTCATTTATAATTAATAAAATTTGGGAAGAATTTAATCTATGTTTGACAGATCAGAATCATAAAATTTGAGAAGAATTTAATCTGACAAATTAGAATCATAAAACTTGAAAAGAATTTAAGCTATGTTTGACAAGTCCTTGACCAACTCACCCACATGATAATGGGACGGGTGTAATGTCAGACGTGCCCACGAAGTGATATCTCAGCCTTATAAGCCTTCTGCTGTTCTATTAAAAATTTCGTTGTCAAAAATATTTGAAGGTATTTAGCGTATTTTGGGGTTGCTAAATTCGAAAATACCAGTAAGTGTTTCAAACTGGCTCTAGTTTGTGAGATATTGCATACCTACCCTCAATTAACAAGGAACCGAGCCATAACGCATGTATATATATATATATATATATATATATATATATATATATATATATATATATATATATATATATATATATATATATATATATATATATATATATATATATATATATATATATATATGCAATAAGATCACAGTAAACAGGTGATTTCAAAATTAGTTTGAATACAATAACTCAGTGCCTTATTTTAATGTATTAATTATTAAGGGGATCCATGATTTTAAATTCAAAATATACAGAAAACCAACAAATAATTGTTCTTATGTGCACTATTATTCTTCACATCATGATAGAGTTAACTTTCTGTATTATCATCCATATTTTGAGAGATTTGCATATTTGCATATTTGCGCTTGGAATTTCTCTATTCTTTCAGAGTGGTTGTTTTGCATATATATATATATATATATATATATATATATATATATATATATATATATATATATATATATATATATATATATATATATATATATATGTCGTGCAGAATAAGTAAAACTGGTCAATTAGCAAGAACTCATTTAAAATTTAATCCTTTCTAAAATTTTCTCTTATACGTTTATAGATATATTTTTTTCACTAATGTTGATGTAAAAATTTATAATTTTGCACCAAAAGGAACTTAGAAAACTTACCTAACCTTATTATAACAAGAACAATTTATTTTAGCCTAACCCAACTAAATATATTTTAGATTTGTTTACAATAATTTAATACTAAACAAACATAGTCCATCATTTTTTTATACTGGTTTTCCTGCCAATTCTCTCTCCCACTGAACGTCTTGCAGGAAGTTCCTCAGGCCTGTGTAGTCCTCCCCTTTTGTAGTTTGGGTTTTCCCGTCCTCTTCCTGCTACCCTCTCCACTTGTAGCTCAACTATGTGATCAAAGCACAGAACTACATGATCACTAGCTCCAAGAGGCCTCTCGTACGTTATATCATCGATATCCGAACTACTCATGGTGAATACTAGGTCCAATCTTGCTGAATCATCCTCTCCTCTCTCTCTAGTAGTGTCTCTAACATGTTGATGCATGAGGTTTTCCAGTAACACATCCATCATCTTGGCTCTCCATGTTTCGGGAGCCCCATGGGGCTCCAGGTTTTCCCACTCACTCTCCTTGAGATTGAAATCACCCATAACTAGTAACTTTGTTCTCCCCATGTGAGCTCTTCTGGCCACCCCGCCCAGTGGTCTACCATTGCTCTGTTGCTCTCGTCGTATTCTTCTTTTGGCTTCCTGCAGTTCTGTGGTGAGTTGTACATTACTGCAATAGCCACCGTATGGCCCTCAGACTGGATTGTTCCTACCATGTAGTCCCTTTCGCCCATTCTATTCATTCCTTCCATTTCTTCAAATCCCCACCAGTTTCTAACGAGCAGTGCAACTCCTCCTCCCCCTCTGCTCCCTCTATCTTTCCTGAGGATTTGATATCTGGGCGGAAAGATTGCATCTGTTATCCCGGTGAGTTTCGTTTCTGTGAGTGCTATTATGGGGATGTCTCCTTGATTCTTTCATGCCACTCCTCACATTTATTTGATATTCCAGCTGCATTTGATATTCCAGCTGCATATTCCATCCTTGGGGATGGGGAAGTGGAAGACCTGATGGGGAACTATGGGTGATTGCTGTGAAGGTGGAGTTTGTAATGAGATAGATGGGGGCATTGAATATGGCATGTGTGTTTTGGGTTAGAATGTTTGGTTGCATTGGGGTTCTCCTGGTTGGGGGCTTCTGTAGGTGACTGTGAGGGAGGTTGTATTTGAACTTCCTCCTGAGTCTGGGTTCTACTGTCCATCTCCATCTTCACCTCTCTTTCTTCCTTTCATCTTTGTACCCTCTCTTTCAGTTTCTTCCTTTCTTCTCGTATTCTGTCGCAGTCGAGATACACCCTCCGGCATGCAGACATGTCCCTTAGTCTTGCTTTCTCCTGCAAGATCCTGTTTCGAGCCGATTCTGCCTTGAAAATCACTTTGGTCGGTTTCTTCTTCTTGCAAACCCCCCCTATTCTTAGAATATTTGCCAGATTGGTCATGTCATTTTCTATTGCTTTCAATTGCTTCTTTCTCCCCTTGTCTTCTTGCTTCATAAGTATCCCCTTCAACTTCCTGGAGCCCATAAACAAAGACTGATCTCTCCCTTTCATTCTCCCACTGCATATCCTTATGTATCCACTGATTCGATTTAGTTGCCTCCATTTCAGCTTTCCTTTCTTCAATCTCTTCACTATCTGTTGTCCCTGGGCCCAGTGGTCTGTCATTTTCCCTTCTCAGCTTTCCCTGGGCACTGCTGTGGTCTGTTAGGGCATCTACGTATAGCTTAGCTCATTCATTTTCTACAGTCCCCTCGATTGTTCCCGATATGATCTTTATTTTATCGGGCAGTTTCTGATGTCATGCCCACATTCCTCTTTAGTTCTTTAGGCTGTGTGTGTGTGTGTGTGTGTGTGTGTGTGTGTGTGTGTGTGTGTGTGT
This sequence comes from Cherax quadricarinatus, assembly GCF_038502225.1. Lineage (NCBI taxonomy): Eukaryota > Metazoa > Arthropoda > Malacostraca > Decapoda > Parastacidae > Cherax > Cherax quadricarinatus. Next base: position 178,076 of record NW_027195286.1, read on the forward strand.
GTGTGTGTGTGTGTGTGTGTGTGTGTGTGTGTGTGTGTGTGTGTGTGCGTGAGTAGTGACAATTTGTAAATATGGATAGTTTTAATGAAGATTAAAATTTTATTTTTAAATGATTTAATATTTAACGAAAAGAGATGTAACCTTTATTTTGTTATTTTTCCCAGATAAACATGAGTTCTTCACGAAGAGTCTGCTTAAACAATCCCAATGCATTTTGCTACATTTGTAGGAAATATCATTTGCAAAAACAAAGAAAAATCATTACAGATTTTCAAAAACAAGCTTATGTTGCTTATTTTGGAGTGGCGCTTGGAGAACAAGACAAGTTTGTAAAACCTGTGTACAGTGCTTATTACAGTGGAAAAACAGGCAAAAGAAAAGTTTGAACATGGGTGTGCCTATGGTGTGGAGAGAGCCGAAAAAACCACCACGACGATTATTTCTGTATGGTATATGTGAAACGTTTCAATAGATAAAAGAAAGTCAACTGAGAATATCCTGATTGGAGTCAGCAAGGAGACCTGTGCCACACAGTGAAGACGTTCCCATACCAGTGTTTACAATGTCTCACCTTCTGATGTCCATTGTTATCACCCACGTAATATGGGTGTTAGCAGTGGAAGTGAATATGGAGTGAGCATTTCAACACTCGAACAGTCCTCCCAGGAACTCAGTGATCTGATACATGACCTCAGTTTGTCACAGAAAGTATTTGACCTTTAAGCATCCATACTAAAAGAAAAGAACTGTCTACAAAAAGAAGTTAAAATATCAGCTTATCGGACAAGAGAGGTTGAATTCCTTCCTTACTTTAGCCAAAAATGAAGAACTTGTATACTGCAATAGTATCCCTAAAGTTCTTCGAAGGAGACTTGAATATCGACCTGGAGATTGGCGGCTGTTTATAGACAGCTCCAATAGAAGTTTGAAATGTGCCTTATTGCATAATGTTAACCAATATGCATCTCTTCCAATTGCTTACTCAACAAAACTATGCTGATGATCAACAGAGAAGAAAATCTTACAAAGTTTTCATAGGCAGTAATTATTGGTATCTGATTTATCTTACTATCTTAACCTGTTATTATATAGAATGAAGTGGTAGTACATGATTTGACTTTTGCAGTATCGAAAAACTAATTTCAAAGTGATTTAAAAGTTAGCCCCGCCTGATCAATATATTTTTTCAAATATTTTGTTTTTCAATGGGATACCAAATTTATAAAAAAAACAGAGCAATCAAGCAAAACCGATGACGTATTCGGAATCAGAACCACAAACTTACCTTAAAATCGGTGTAATGTTATTAGCCAGAAAATTAGTATTAACTAGTCACACACACACACACACACACACACACACACACACACACACACACACACACATACACACACACACAAGTCGAAGGGAGAAAATACAATGAAAGAAAACAGGGAAAGGAAAAAATGATTGGAGGTATCATGAAAGCAATAGGTGAGGGCGACATGACCCAGGTGACAAATTTTAGGAGAATTGGGTGGTTTGTGAGTGGGAGGAAGCGGCCTGTCAAAGTATTTTTCAAGGAAGGATCAGCTCGAATCAGGATCCTACAGGAGAAAGCATGACTGGAGTACTGGAGAGTGTACCTCGATTGTGACAGAACACAAGAAGAAAGGACGATACTGAAAGAGAGGGTACAAAGAGGAAAGGAGGAACGAGACAATAAAGATAAGCAGAACTCAGACTCAGATGGAAGGTCGAACACACCTTCTAGAACATCAGCAGAAGGTCTCCAATCACGACAACCCCATCGCAACTGAGCAATCTAAACCAAAACCCACACACTGTTCCATCTGCCCCCACCTCCCATACCACAAACCCCACCCACACCACAAGCCCCCATAGGCCCCCTCCAGGGCTCCTGCTTCCCATCTCAAGTATACTCCTAGGACCACAGTGATAGATAAGAAGCTGAAGGTTTGGTACACGAATAGAGAGAGAATAACGAATCACTATGAGGAGTGGCATGAAAGAATCAATGAGAAGTCCCCAGACATCATAGCAGTCACAGAAACGAAACTCACTGAGACAATAATAGATGCAATCTTCCCACCAGGATATCAGATCCTGAGGAAAGATAGAATGAGCAGAGGCAGAGGAGGGGTGGCACTGCTCATAAAAAACCGATGGGGTTTTGAGGAAATGGAAGGCATGGACATGATTGGAGAAAGGGACTACATAGTAGGTACAAATCAGTCTGGGGAACATAAGGTAGTCATTGCAGTGATGTATAACCCACTACAGAACTGCAGAAGGCCAAGAGAGGAATATGAAGTGAACAACAGAGCGATTGTGGAAACACTGGCTGAGGTGGCAGGAACAGCTCACTTGAGCAGAGCAAAGTTACCATTTATGTGCAATTTCAATCACAGGGAGATCGATTTGGGAAAACCTGGAGCCTCAAGGGGGACCTGAAACATGGAGAGCCAAGATGATGGATGTGGTACTGGAAAACCTCATGCATCAACATCTCAAGGACACTACCAGAGAGAGAGGGGAGGATGAACCAGCAAGACTGGACCTTGTGTTCACCCTGAGCAGTTCAGACATTGAGGACATCACATAAGAGAGGCCTCTTGGAGCTAGTGATCACATGGTTCTGAGTTTTGATTACATAGTAGAGTTACAAGTGGAGTGGGTTTACCTGGAGTTTACCTGGAGAGGGTTTCGGGGGTCAACGCCCCCGCGGCCCGGTCTGAGACCAGGCCTCATGGTGGATCAGGGTCTGATCAACCAGGCTGTTACTGCTGGCTGCACGCAAGCTGATGTACGAACCACAGCCAACTTGGTCAGGTACTGACTTTAGGTGCCTGTCCAGTGCCTTCTTGAAGACAGCCAATGGTTTATTGGTAATCCCCCTTATGTATGCTGGGAGGTAATTGAACAGTCTTGGGCCCCGGACACTTATTGTGTTGTCTCTCAGTGTACTCATGGCGCCCCTGCTTTTCATCGGGGGAATGTTGAATCACCTGCCGAGTCTTTTGCTTTCATAGGGAGTGATTTTCGTGTGCAGGTTTGGTACCAATCCCTCCAGGACCTTCCAAGTGTATATTATCATGTATCTCTCTCGCCTGCGTCCAAGGGAATACAGATCAAGGACCTTCAGCAATTCACAGTAGTTTAGGTGCCTTATCACACTTATGTGTGCCGTGAAAGTTCTTTGTACACTCTCCAGGTCTGCAATGTCGCCAGCCTTGAAGGGGGCCGTTAGAGTACAGGAGTGTTCCAGCCTAGAGAGCACAAGCGATGTGAAGAGAATCATCATAGGCTTGGCATCCCTAGTTTTGAATGTTCTCATTATCCATCCTATCATTTTCCCAGCAGATGAGGTAGATACATTGTTGTGGTCTTTGAAGGCGGGATCGTCTGACATTATCGCTCCCAGGTACTTCCCATTACGTTTCCGCTCTATTGTATGGTTAGAATTTGTGGTGTACCCTGACACATTTTTAATTTCTTCAAGTTTTCCATATCTGAGTAGTTGAAATTTCTCCTCGTTGAACTTCATATTGTTTTGAGTGGCTCATTCGAAGATTTGGTTGATGTCCGTTTGGAGACTCGCGGTGTCTTCGATGGAGGTCACTGCCATGGTGATCCGGGTGTCATCCGCAAAGGAAGACACGGAGCTTTGGCTTACATCTCTGTCTATGTCAGAAATGAGGATGAGGAATAGAATGGGAGCGAGTACTGTGCCTTGTGGAACAGAGCTTTTTACCATGGCTGCCTGGGACTTTACTCTGTTTACTATTACTCTTTGTGCTCTATTTGTCAGGAAGTTGTAGATCCATCTACCAACTATTCCCGTTATTCCTTTATCTCGCATTTTGTGTGCTATTTCACCATGGTCACACTTGTCGAAAGCTTTTGCAAAGTCTGTGTACACTACATCTGTATCTGGTTCATCCTCTACAGCATCCAGGACCTTGTCATAGTGGTCTAGTAGCTGGGACAGGCAGGAGAGACCTGCTCTAAACCCGTGTTGCCCTGGGTTGTGTAACTGATGGATATCTAGGTGGTTGGTGATTATTACAACCCAGGATTCCAAATGGCCTGTTATCCTGTGTGTAAATGGAGCAAAATAAACACAGCAGAAAAGTTTTGACTTATATTATCCTTCACCAATTTAGAACAGAAGTATGTACACTATATACACTACGTACAGTGATAGGTATTAGTGCACTCCACGGTAAGCAAGGCAGAATAGAAGCCACTAGAGAGCAGACCATGCTTCAACCAGCTCTAGAATGGGAATGACAAGGGCAGACAGGAGAGTGGTACCCACATAACCTCTGCGATTGCCAAAACCATCTTCTTATTGGCTGGAACCTGGTTACTTGTTGAACGACGGGGCCCCATCGTCAACCCTCAGTTACCTGGTTCGCTGGTTGGGGGAGATAGCCTGTGAATGAGGGTGTGTACATGCGCCGAATAAAGGTTACGTACTCTTTGCATGCCACAGTGATCCTGCTTCTTAGAACCCTTATATTTTTATGATATGGGTGTTAGTGCTATTGGGCTGTACCTCTATTATATTGTGATCTGAGTGTATTGTCTTCGATACGGTTATATTACGTGTTAGATCTTCGTTGTTAGTGAAGATGAGGTCCAACGTATTTTCTAGTCTTGTAGGATCTAATATTTGCTGGCTTAAAGTGAATTTGGAGCAGAGATTTAATAACTCCTGTGTGTTGAATTATTATCTGAGCTGCCTCCTGGGGTGATCTCTGCTAAAATATTATTTGCTACACTTCTCCATTTTAGGTGTCTCAAGTTGAAATCGCCCAGTAGTAAGATGTTTGGGGCAGGAGTTGGGAGATTTTCCAAACAGTGGTCAGTTTTCAAAAGCTGCTCCTGGAATTGCTGGGAAGTTGCATCTGGAGGTTTGTATACCACCACAATGACAAGGTTTTGGTTTTTAATCTTTACTGCCAAAACTTCAACTACATCATTTGAGGTGTTTAGTAGTTCTGAGCAAATGAGCGACTCTGTGACGTACAAGCCAACCCTCCCTTGTTTCCTGTTTAGACTGTCGCATCCGAATAGGTTATAACCTGGGATCCATATTTCGTTGTCAAAATTATCCTTTATGTAGGTCTCTGTAAATGCTGCAAACATTGCATTTGACTCCGTCAGCAGTCACTTGATCAGGTTCTGATCCACCAGGAGGCCTGGTCACAGACCGGGCCGCGGGGGCGTTGACCCCCGGAACTCTCTCCAGGTAAACTCCAGGTAAGGAATTTTGTTGCTTATTGACGGCTTTAGACTCTATGTTTGCAAAGACAAATGTCGTTATACTAGTATCTATTGTTCTGGAGTGGAGGCCAATGGCTGTGCCTCTACTTCAGAAATGTTTTCAGTTGGTGTAAGATTTCTGTCACTCCTTGCCAGTCTTTTTTCTTTCCTGGCAATAAAAAACCTCTTTTCTCAGGAGAGGTTATGGTTCCCCTCTTTTGCTTCCCATGGTCCGGCTGGTCTGTGTCTAGTGCCTTTTAGATGACGCCTGGCAGTATACGTCGTAGCATTTTCTTTCATAGACTGACGAGCGACACATTTCGGGGTGAAAATATAAAAGAAAATTTTAGAAAGGACTTAATTTTAAATGAGTTCTTGCTAATTGACCAATTTTACCTATTCGGCACGACACACACACACACACACACACACACACACACACACACACACACACACACACACACACACACACACACACACACACACACACACACACACTTCTCACTATCACCCCTCCCTCTCTCCTCACTATCACCCCTCCCTCTCTCCTCACTATCACCCCTCCCTCTCTCTTCACTATCACCCCTCCCTCTCTCCTCACTATCACCCCTCCCTCTCTCTTTACTATCACCCCTCCCTCTCTCCTCACTATCACCCCTCCCTCTCTCCTCACTATCACCCCTCCCTCTCTCCTCACTATCACCCCTCCCTCTCTCTTCACTATCACCTCTCCCTCTCTCCTCACTATCACCCTCCTCTCTCCTCACTATCACCCCTCCCTCTCTCCTCACTATCACCCCATCTCTCTTTACTATCACTCCTCCCTCTCTCCTCACTATCACCCCTCCCTCTCTCTTTACTATCACTCCTCCCTCTCTTCTCACTATCACCCCTCCCTCTCTCCTCACTATCACCCCTCCCTCTCTCCTCACTATCACCCCTCCCTCTCTCCTCACTATCACCCTCCCTCTCCCTCACTATCACCCTCCCTCTCCTCACTATCACCCCTCCCTCTCTCCTCACTATCACCCCTCCCTCTCTCCTCACTATCACCCCTCCCTCTCTCCTCACTATCACCCCTCCCTCTCTCCTCACTATCACCCCTCCCTCTCTCTTCACTATCACCCTCCTCTCTCTCACTATCACCCCTCCCCTCTCTCTTCTTCACTATCACCCTCCTCTCTCTCTCACTATCACCCCTCCTCTCTCCTCACTATCACCCCTCCTCTCTCCTCACTATCACCCTCCTCTCTCCTTCACTATCACCCCTCCTCTCCTCCTTCACCTCCTCTCTCCTCACTATCACCCCTCCCTCTCTCTCACTATCACCCATCCCTCTGTCCTCACTATCACCCCTCCCTCTCTCCTCACTATCACCTCTCCCTCTCTCCTCACTATCACCCCTCCTCCCTCCCTCACTATCACCCCTCTCCTCTCCCTCTCCACTATCACCCTCTCCTCTCTCCTCACTATCACCCTCCCTCCTCCTCACTATCACCTCCCTCTCTCTCTCACTCATCACCCCTCCTCTCTCCTCACTCATCACCCCATCTCTCTCACTATCACCACTCCTCTCTCCTCACTCATCACCCCTCTCTCTCTTCACTATCACCCTCCTCTCTCCTCACTATCACCCCTCCCTCTCTCCTCACATCACCTCCTCTCTCTCTCACTATCACCCTCCCTCCTCTCCCTCCTATCACCCCTCCTCTCCCTCTCTCTTCACTATCACCCCTCCCTCTCTCTCACTATCACCCTCCTCTCTCCCACTATCACCCTCCTCTCTCTTCACTATCACCCTCCTCTCTCTTCACTCCTTCACCCCTCCTCTCTCCTCACTGTCACCCTCCTCCCTTTCTCTCTCACTATCACCCTCCTCCTCTCTTCGCTATCACCCCTCTCCTCCCTCTCCCTCACTATCACCTCCTCTCTTTCACTATCACCCTCCTCTCTCTTCACTATCACCTCTCCCTCTCTCTTCACTATCACCCCTCCCTCTCTCCTCACTATCACCCCTCCCTCTCTCCTCACTATCACCCCTCCCTCTCTCCTCACTATCACCCCTCCCTCCCTCCCTCCTCACTATCACCTCCTCCTCTCTCTCACTCATCACCCTCCATCTCTCCTCACTATCACCCCCTCTCTCTTCACTATCACCACTCCTCTCTCTCACTATCACCCCCCTCTCTCTCTCTCTTCACTATCACCACTCCTCTCTCCTCACTATCACCCCTCCTCTCCTCACTCATCACCCTCCTCTCTCCTCACTATCACCCCTCCCTCCCTCCTCACTATCACTCCTCCCTCTCTCTTCACTATCACCCCTCCCTCTCTCCTCACTATCACCCCTCCCTCTCTCCTCACTGTCACCCCTCCCTCTCTCTTCACTATCACCCCTCCCTCTCTCCTCACTATCACCCCTCCCTCTCTCCTCACTGTCACCCCTCCTCTCTCTCACTATCACCCCTCCTCTCTCTTCCTATCACCCTCCTCTCTCCTCACTATCACCTCCCTCTCTCTTTCACTATCACCCTCCCTCTCTCTCTCACTATCACCCTCCTCTCTCTCACTATCACCCTCCTCCTCTCTCCCTCACTATCACCCCTCCCTCTCTCCTCACTATCACCCTCCCTCTCCTCTCTCACTATCACCCCTCCCTCCCTCCCTCCTCACTATCACCCTCCCTCTCTCTCACTATCACCCCTCCATCTCTCCTCACTATCACCTCCCTCTCTTCACTCATCACCACTCCCTCTCTCCTCACTATCACCCCTCCCTCTCACTATCACCACTCCCCCTCGCCTCACTATCACCCCTCCCTCTCTCCTCACTATCACTCCTCCCTCTCTCCTCACTATCACCCCTCCCTCTCTCCTCACTATCACCTCCTCTCTCTCTCACTATCACCCTCCCTCCTCCTCCTCCACTATCACCCCTCCCTCTCTCCTCACTATCACCCTCCTCTCTCTCACTATCACCCCTCCTCTCTCCTATCACCCTCCTCTCTCCTCCACTTCACCCTCCTCTCTCCTTAACTATCACCCCTCCCTCTCTCTCGCTATCACCCTCCCCTCTCCTCACTCATCACCCTCCTCTCTCTTTCACTATCACCCTCCTCTCTCTTCACTCACCCTCCTCTCTCTCCTCATTATCACCCCTCCCTCTCTCCTCACTATCACCCCTCCCTCCCTCCTCACTATCACCCCTCCCTCTCTCCTCACTATCACCCCTCCATCTCTCCTCACTATCACCCCCTCTCTCTTCACTATCACCACTCCCTCTCTCCTCACTATCACCCCTCCCTCTCTCTTCACTATCACCTCTCCCTCTCTCTTCAGTATCTTCACTCCCTCTCTCTTCACTATCACCCCTCCCTCTCTCTTCACTATCACCCCTCCCTCTCTCTTCGCTATCACCTCTCCCTCTCTCCTCACTATCACCCCTCCCTCTCTCTCACTATCACCCTCCTCTCTCTTCACTATCACCCTCCCTCTCTCCCCTATCACCCCTCCTCCTCTCCTCACTGTCACCCCTCCCTCTCTCTTCACTATCACCACTCCCTCTCTCCTCACTGTCACCCTCCCTCTCTTTCACTATCACCCTCCCTCTCTCTCCGCTATCACCCTCCCTCTCCTCACTATCACCCCTCCCTCTCTCTTCGCTATCACCTCTCCCTCTCTCCTCACTATCACCCCTCCCTCTCTTCTCAGTATCACCCCTCCCTCTCTCCTCACTATCACCCCCTCTCTCTTCACTATCACCCTTCCCTCTCTCCTCACTATCACCCCTCCCTCTCTCCTCACTATCACCCCTCCCTCTCTCCTCACTATCATCCCTCCGTCTCTCCTCACTGTCACCCCTCCCTCTCTCTTCACTATCACCCCTCCCTCTCTCCTCACTATCACCCCTCTCTCCTCACTATCACCTCTCCTCTCTCTCTTCACTATCACCCCTCCTCTCTCTCACTATCACCTCCTCCTCTCTCTTCACTATCACCCTCCTCTCTCCTCACTATCACCCTCCCTCTCTCTCATTATCACCCCTCCCTCTCTCCTTCACTCACTCCCTCTCTTCACTATCACCTCCCCTCTCCTCACTATCACCCTCCTCTCTCTTCACTATCACCCTCCTCTGTCTCGCACACCCTCCTCTCCTCACTGTCACCCTCCCTCTCACTATCACTCCTCTCTCTTCACTCTCTCTCCTCTCACTATCACTCCTCTCTCTCGTCACCTCCTCTCTCCTACTATCACCTCCCTCCTCACTATCACCCCTCTCATTACCTCCCTCTTTCACTATACCACTCCTTCATTCTCCTCTCTCACTATCACCTCCTCTCTCTTCACTCTCCTCTCTTCACTATCACCTCCCATCTTCATTACACTCCCTCTCTCATATACTCCTCCTTCACTATCATCTCCTTCTCACTATCACTCCCCTCTCTTCTCGACCCCTCTCCATCTCTCTCACTATCTCCCTCTCTTTTTAACCTTCTTCTCCTTCTCCATCTCCCAAGAACCATTGTTATGATATCAAATTACTGATCTTTGTGTAGTGTGAGTGAAGGAGGGATGGAGGAGGAAGGGATGGAGGAGGAAGGGATGGAGGAGGGAGGAATGGAGGAGGGAGGGATGGAGGAGGGAGGAGAACAATATTAGGAGAGAGAGAGAGAGAGAGAAGAGAGGAGAGAGAGAGAGAGAGAGAGAGAGAGAGAGAGAGAGAGAGAGAGAGGAGGAGAGAGAGAGAGAGAGAGAGGAGAGAGAGAGAGAGAGAGAGGAGAGAGAGAGAGAGAGAGAGGAGAGAGAGAGAGAGAGAGAGAGAAAGAGAGAGAGAGAGAGAGAGAGAGAGAGAGAGAGAGAGAGAGAGAGAGAGAGAGAGAGAGTAATTATGTCTATAAGAGAGAGTATATGCTCTTATTTAATTACTAAGCTCTGGTGAACTCTGGGTAAAATAAAAGTAACCACTCAAGCGGCCAGGTACCTGCTTGAGCGCTCACTCATATTTCAATATATGCCACCCAGATCATATTTTATTCCGAGTCTTATTAAGCGGCACTCAGCCAGGCTTAGAAATATAAAAGGAAACGATAATTCAGAGGTTAGTAATTACCGCAGTCTATTACAGAAGACTGCGGTAGAGGAAGTAGGAGGCGTTCCCCCTCTGGATGGCCACGATCAAACGTTAAAAGTATAAGTAACAGAAGTCCAAAAGCTATTTTGCAGCTCTATACATCACTAGTGAGTCTTCATTTAGATTGAGCCGTTCAGTAAAGGTGTCCTTACTATAGGATTGATATAGATTCATTTTAGAACATACAGAGAAGAATGACTAAAATGATTTACTGATGGGTATAAACAAAGCTGTTATTAATTAAATACTGAGGATATTGAATCAAGAACGAGAAATAACGTTCAAATACTTTGTTGAAGAATGTTAGTAAATTTGTCAGGCAGGAACGACTTCTTATGAATCTATGAATTATGTTCTTATGAATGTGTGTTACTTGGTGTTGAGATGTGCCTGCTTTGTAAGGGTCAGTAGGCCTGCAGCAGTGCGCCTCCATTCTTATGTGCTTATAATAAGTGATCAGATCAGCCGAAACTTAATTCCTGACTAATAGTTAAGGCATTTATTATTTTTTGCTATGTGAGCCGTATGAGTTTAACGCATTCTTTTACGTAATGTGTTGTTTCTATTACCGCTGATCTATTTTCTTTTACTTTACATATTTTTGTTGGTTGGTCATTATCTAAGTGCAATTAAATTGTTGTTGTCGTTTGTTTGTTTTTTTTTGCTCACACACACACTAAACAGGCATGAGGAATTTCCTGAAGGAGGTCCAGTAGGACAGAGAACTGGCAGAGAAATCAGAAATGAGATGATGGAATATGTAACAACAATATGCAAGGAAGCGGAGGAGAGGTTTGTGCCCAAGGGTAACAGACATAATGGGAAGGCCAGGACGAGCTCTTGCTTCATCCTGAGGTGTAGAGAGGCTAAAACCATGTGTGCTAGAGAATGGAAAATGTAAAGAAGGCAAAGGACCCAGGAGAATTAAAAGAGTAGTCGAAGAGCAAGAAATGAATATTCACAGATAAGGAGGGAGGCCCAATGACAATATGAAAATGACATAGCAGTGAAAGCCAAGTCTGACCCGAATATGTTGTACAGTTACATTAGGAAGAAAACAACAGTCAAAGACCAGGTAATCAGGCTGGGGAAGGAAGGAGGGGAGTTCACAATAAACGACCGAGAGGTATGTGAGGCGCTCAATGTGAAATTCAAAGAGGTGTTCACAGAGGAGACAGAAAAGACTCCAGAAAAACAGAGAGGTGGGGTACATCAACAAGTGCTGGACACGATACATACAATCGAGGAGGAGGCTACTAAGTGAACTAGATATCTCAAAGGCGATGGGGCCAGATAATATCACTCTGTGGGTCCTGAGAAAGGGAGCAGAGGCGCTTTTTGTGCCACTAACAACAATCTTCAACACATCTATCTAAACAGGGCGACTACCCGAGGTATGGAAAACAGCAAATGTAGTTCCAGTTTTTAAAAAAGGAGACAGACATGCAGCATTAAACTACAGACCGATATCACTGACATGTATTTTTTTTGCAAGGTCATGGAGAAGATTATCAGAAGATTGGTGAACCACCTAGAAAGGAATGAGCTAATCAACGACAACCAACACAGATTCAGAGACGGGAAATCCTGTGTCACAAATCTACTAGAGTTCTATAACAAGATGACAGCAATAATCAAGAGAGAGAGAGAGAGAGAGAGAGAGAGAGAGAGAGAGAGAGAGAGAGAGAGGTGAGTAGATTGCATTTTCTTGGTCTGTACAAAGGCTTTTGACACAGTTCCACACAAGACATTAATGCAAAAGCTGGAGGACCAGGCAGGTATGACAGGGAAGGCACTGCAATGAATTAGAGAATACCTGATGGGAAGGCATCAGCGAGTCATGGTACGTGATGAGGTGTCAGAGTGGGCGCCTGTGACGAGCGGGGTTCCACAGGGATTAGTCACAGGACCAGTGCTGTTTGTGGCCTATGTGAATGATGTGATGGAAGAAATAGTATTAGAAATGTCCCTGTTTGCAGACGATGTGAAGTTAACAAGAAAAATTCATTCAGAAGAGGACTAGGCAGGCCTATAAAGGGATCTGGACAGGCTGGAGGTTTGGTCCAGCAACTGCCTCCTGGAGTTCAACCCCCACCAAGTGCAACTTCATAAAGATAGGGGGGCAAAGACTGCAAACCTCACTCAAGGAAAGGATCTTTGAGTGTGTATAATACCGAGCACATCTCCTGAGGCGCACATGGACCAAATAACTGCTGCAGTATATGGGCGCCTAGCGAACCTAAAAATAGCATTCCGATATCTCAATTAGGAGTCTTTCTGGACCTTGTACACCGTGTACGTCAGGCCCATATTGGAGTATGCAGCTCCAATCTGGAACCTACACCTGGCCAAGCACGTCAGGAAAGGTTTGCAACGAGACTAGTCCCGGAGCTAAGGGGTATGTCCTACGAGGAGAGGTTAAGGGAAATCGACCTAACGGCACTGCAGGACAGAATGGATAGGAGGGATACGATAACGACATATAAAATACTGAGAAGAATTGACAAGGTGGGCAGGGACAGAATGCTTCGGATATGGTCAGAGCAACAAGGGGTCACAAATGGAAGTTAAAGACTCAGATGAGTCATAGGATGTTAGGAAGCATTTCTTCAGCCTAAGAGTTGTCTCGAAGTGGAAAATCTGTAGAATGAAGTAGTGGAGGTAGGATCCATATATAGCTTTAAGAAGAAGTACCATAAGCTTCTCGGAGCCTGGCGAGAGTGGGCCTAGTAGCGACCAGCGAGGAGGCGGGGCCAGGAGCTGCGACTCGACTCCTGCAACTACATATAGGTGAGAACGCACAAAATAAGATTTGCCTTCTACTCTACTTTAGGTTACCCGTGGGGCAAGGTGAGGCCTGCTGGAGTGTGGGGGAGGAAAGTTGAACCTCCTCTGGGGCGTGCGGAGGAAAGATGAACCTCCCCTGGGGCGTGGAGGAAAATGAAGGTGAGTCTTTCCCGGGGCATTGAAGGAGGGAAGGTGAACCTCACCTAAGGATCTGAAGGGAGGGTCAACCTCACCTGGGGACCTGGAGGAAGGGTCAACCTCACCTGGGGACCTGGAGGGAGGGTCAACCTCACCTGGGGACCTGGAGGGAAGGTCAACCTCACCTGGGGACCTGGAGGGAAAGTGAACCTCACCTTGGGACCTGGAGGGAAGGTGAACCTCACCTGGGAACCTGGAGGGAAGGTGAACTTCACCTGGGAACCTGGAGGGAAGGTGAACCTCACCTGGGGACATGGAGGGAAGGTGAGCCTCATCTGGGGACATGGAGGGAAGGTGAGCCTCACCTGGGGACCCGGAGGGAAGGTGAACCTGCTGGGACTTAAGGTAAGGAAACTCTCTTTTCAGAAATGACTGTATGTACGTACCTACTCTTAATTGCAGAGTTCGAGTCTCAGCTCCTGGCCCAGCCACTTAGCTTGCCACTTGCCGGGTTAACTAACTCAAGGTGGCTGTCATGCCTATCGCTAAAAATGTTTGTAGAGTCTTCTTCTGCTACTATTACATCCAGGTCACTACCATTCCTAAACATTATGAGGCTGAAGAAATCCTTCCTGACATCCCTATGACTCATATCTTTAACGTCCAGCTGTGCCCGCTATTACGCAGTTTATTATAAAATATTTGTATAGAAAACGCTCCATATATGACAGTTTCCAGGATTTGTTCTGAAACCAGACACGTATTAGTCCTGAAGAGTAGCCAGGACAGGACAGGAGGAGACGTGTGTGTATATTAGTCAGTACGAGGAGAGTGGCGGCTGGGACAAGTCGCTATGGTTTTGTGTAAGTAGGTGGGGGGTGATTTTGGGGAATTTAGGCCATAGGTTTTTTTTTTATTGGTTTTGGTGCTCTCTTGTTTATCTGCTAGGCCCTAGTATGAGGAGAGGCCTGGTTAAGTTCTGGGAGAGTACTCGTGTAATGTGTGGCCTGTAGGCTTAGAGACCAGCACAAGGGGGGATGGGGGTCATAGAGCCTCCCTGTTTTCAATGTTATTTTCTTTTACTCAGCTACGGTGAAAA
>NW_027195286.1:197500-235073 GCF_038502225.1 Cherax quadricarinatus
CCTCCAACCTTTCCTTCCATTCACTACCTACTCTTGAAGTCAACTGTTTCGCTCCATTCTCTCTAAATGTCCGCTCATCTCTCTGGACAACAGTTTTGGAAATGCACCTCCTCCTAACTTTCAAACTACGAATTCCGCATTGGAAGTCCACTGCCTCCAGCCCCCTCGCATTCACACCCAAACCCCTCCTCTTATTCCCCTCTTTGCCCCCCTCCACAGACCCTGCACCACTCAACCTCACCTTCTATCCGGCCGATCTGAATACCCTATCCCCGCCTTCCTTGAACAACCACCACTACAGACTGATACACTTTTATATAATCAAGGAACTATTATATAAGGGGTCTGGCCAACACCTCACTATCAGATCCCACAAACCAAATTTGTCCAGTGTATTATTAAATTCTTCCCAAATTCTATTAATTATAAATGGATCTAATTTATATAAACCAAAGGAAATATTCATATTATTGTCAAAACTGCTTTTTATGAAACAAGATTCAATTATATTCCTGTCGACCATGGACTTGCTTGATACTACTTTCTCAACTTTTTGAAAATCAATTGGATGGTTAAAATCTCTTACATGAATAAATAGAGCATTGGAATCTTGTCCAGTTCTAATGCTATATTTATGTTGTTTTAATCTTAGTTCGAGATTTTTACCAGTTTGACCGTAATAAACTTTATCGCAAATTTTACAAGGAATCTTATAGACATCCATCAGCATTTTGGGGGGAATTCTTTATCAAAAGTTTTTTTTAGTGTATCAAGATTTTTGAATACAACTTTGATATTAAAAGTCTTAAGAAGAGAAGGCATATCAACCAAGTTTTCATGGTAAGGGAGAACCAACATATTTTTATTTGAATAAGGCTGGTTGTCCCTTTTTGGATTGTAAAAAGTATTTCTAGCAACTTTAAAAGATTTATCAATTACATTTCTTGGGTATTTTAAATCATTACCTATTTCATAAATTTTGGATATTTCCTCATCTATGAACTCAGGACTACAAATTAGTAAAGCTCTCAAAAACATTGATGAGAAAACAGACAGTTTGACTCTATCTTTATGTGAAGAATAATAGTGGACATAGGAACAGTTATTTTTAGGTTTTCTCTAAATTTTAAATTTGAATTCATTATTACTCTTAATAATTAAAACATCTAGAAAAGGCAATGAGTTATTTTCTTCAAACTCAACAGCAAAGTTTATAGTATGGGCTAAGCTATTTAATTTTCCAAGGAAATGCTGTATATCTACATTTTTGGGCATAAGACACAAAATATCATCAACATATCTGAACCATTTAGCTCTATTAGGGAGGATTGTGCTAAGCAACCTTGTTTCAAAAAATTCCATGTATAGGTTACTAAGAACAGGTGAAAGAGGATTTCCCATTGCCATACCAAACTTCTGAGTGTAAAATTTATCATTAAATACAAATATTGCATCAACAATGCAAAGTTTAATAAGTTTAATGATAGTAGGAACTGGCAATGGTAAATCATAGTTAACGAGTTCTTCAGATAAGAAACTTAATAAATCATCAACAGGAACTTTCGTAAACAAGGAAGTAACATCAAAACTAACCATGTTAAAATCATTTAAGTCAGTCAAGGAGCTTAATTTATCAACTAAGTCTATGCTGTTTTTAACATTAAAGTTAGAAATTTTACCAACAATAGGGCTCAAAATATCAAAAAGCCATTTGGATAATTTATATGAAACTGACCCTATGGAGTTAATAATTGGTCTGACTGGATTCCCTGGTTTGTGTGTTTTTATTAGTCCATACATGTAAGGTAAAGATGGATTAGTGGAAGTAAATTGTTTGACTAATTCATCTTTGCCTTTCAGTAGAACTTTTATTGTTTTATTGAAATTGCTGTTACCTTGCTCACACTCCAACAGCACGTCAAGTATTAAAAACCATTTGTCTCCATTCACTCCTATCAAGCACGCTCACGCATGCCTGCTGGAAGTCCAAGCCCCTCGCACACAAAACCTCCTTTACCCCCTCCCTCCAACCTTTCCTAGGCCGACCCCTACCCCGCCTTCCTTCCACTACAGACTGATACACTCTTGAAGTCACTGTGTTTCGCTCCATTCTCTCTACATGTCCGAACCACCTCAACAACCCTTCCTCAGCCCTCTGGACAACATATATATATATATATATATATATATATATATATATATATATATATATATATATATATATATATATATATATATATATATATATATATATATATATGTATATATATATATATATATATATATATATATATATATATATATATATATATATATATATATATATATATATATATATTTATATATATTTATATATATATAAATTAATATATATGTATGTATATATATATAAATTAATATATATATATATATATATATATATATATATATATATATATATATATATATATATATATATATATATATATATATATATATATATATATATATATATATATATATGTCGTGCCTAATAGGTAAAACCGGTCAATTAGCAAGAACTCGTTTAAAATTAAGTCCTTTCTAGAATTTTCTCTTATACGTTTAAAGATATATTTTTTTCATTAATGTTAATGTAAAAATTTATAATTTTGCACCAAAAGGAACTTAGAAAACTTACCTAACCTTATTATAACAAGACCAATTTATCTTAGCCTAACCCAACTAAATATATTTTAGATTTGTTTACAATAATTTAATACTAAACAAACATAGTGAAATGTTTTTTTTTCGTTAGGTTCAGAATAATTTTGGCGAAATTATTGCATACACAAATTTTCGCTTGTCTTATATATCAAGATGAGCGTTGCTATTTAAGCCAAGATCGCAAGTTCTGCCTATTCGGCACGACATATATATATATGTGTGTGTGTGTGTGTGTGTGTGTGTGTGCTCACCTAGTTGAGGCTGCAGGGGTCGATTCCAAGCTCCTGGCCCCGCCTCTTCACTGGTCGCTACTAGGTCACTCTCCATGAACCGTGAGCTTTATCATACCTCTGCTTAAAGCTATGTATGGATCCTGTCTCCACTACATCGCTTCCCAAACTATTCCACTTCCTGACTACTCTGTGGCTGAAGAAATACTTCCTAACATCCCTGTGATTCATCTGTGTCTTCAACTTCCAACTGTGTCCCCTTGTTACTGTGTCCCATCTCTGGAACATCCTGTCTTTGTCCACCTTGTCAATTCCTCTCAGTATTTTGTATGTCGTTGTCATGTCCCCCCTATCTCTCCTGTACTCCAGTGTCGTCAGGTTGATTTCCCTTAACCTCTCCTCGTAGGACATACTTCTTAGCTCTGGAACTAGTCTTGTTGCAAACCTTCGCCCTTTCTCTAGTTTCTTTACGTGCTTGGCTAGGTGTGGTTTCCAAACTGGTGCCGCATACTCCAATATGGGCCTAACGTACACGGTGTACAGGGTCCTGAACGATTCCTTATTAAGATGTCGGAATGCTGTTCTGAAGTTTGCTAGGCGCCCATATGCTGCGGCAGTTATTTGGTTGATGTGCGCTTCAGGAGATGTGCCTGGTGTTACACTCGCCTCAAAATCTTTTTCCTTGAGTGAAGTTTGTAGTCTCTGGCCCCCTAGAGTGTACTCCTCTGCGGTCTTCTTTGCCCTTCCCCAATCTTCATGACTTTGCACTTGGTGGGGTTGAACTCCAGGAGCCAATTGCTGGACCAGGTCTGCAGCCTGTCCAGATCCCTTTGTAGTTCTGCCTGGTCTTCGATCGAATGAATTCTTCTCATCAACTTCACGTCATCTGCAAACAGGGACACCTCAGAGTCTATTCCTTCCGTCATGTCGTTCACAAATAACAGAAACAGCACTGGTCCTAGGACTGACCCCTGTTTGACCCCGCTGGTCACAGGTGACCACTCTGACACCTCGCCACGTACCATGACTCGCTGCTGTCTTCCTGACAAGTATTCCCTGATCCATTGTAGTGCCTTCTCTGTTATCCCTGCTTGGTCCTCCAGTTTTTGCACTAATCTCTTGTGTGGAACTGTGTCAAACGCCTTCTTGCAGTCCAAGAAAATGCAATCCACCCACCCCTCTCTCTCTTATCTTACTGCTGTCACCATGTCATAGAACTCCAGTAGGTTTGTGACACAGGATTTCCCGTCCCTGGAACCATGTTGGCTGCTGTTGATGAGATCATTCCTTTCTAGGTGTTCCACCACTCTTCTCCTGACAATCTTCTCCATGACTTTGCATGCTATACGTGTCAGTGACACTGGTCTGTAGTTTAGTGCTTCATGTCTGTCTCCTTTGTTAAAGATTGGGACTACATTTGCTGTCTTCCATGCCTCAGGCAATCTCCCTGTTTCGATAGATGTATTGAATATTGTTGTTAGGGGTACACATAGCGCCTCTGCTCCCTCTCTCAGGACCCATGGAGAGATGTTATTAGGCCCCATTGCCTTTGAGGTATCTTGCTCACTCAGAAGCCTCTTCACTTCTTCCTCGGTTGTGTGTACTGTGTCCAGCACATGGTGGTGTACCCAACCTCTCCGTCTTTCTGGAGCCTTTTCTGTCTCTTCTGTGAACACTTTTTTGAATCTCTTGTTGAGTTCCTCACATACTTCACGGTCATTTCTTGTTGTCTCTCCTCCTTCCTTCCTTAGCCTGCTTACCTGGTCCTTTACTGTTGTTTTCCTCCTGATGTGGCTGTATAACAGCTTCGGGTCAGATTTGGCTTTCGCTGCTATGTCGTTTTCATATTGACGTTGGGCCTCCCTTCTTATCTGTGCATATTCGATTCTGGCTCTACGACTGATCTTATTCTCCTGGGTCCTTTGCCTTCTATATTTCTTCCATTCCCTAGCACACTTGGCTTTTACCTCCCTACACCTTTGGGTGAACCATGGGTAACAGGATTAATGAGTAACAGGATTAATTGGGTACAAACCTCTCTTCAGCCTCCTTGCACATTGTTGTTACATATTCCATCATGTGTGTGTGTGTGTGTGTGTGTGTGTGTGTGTGTGTGTGTGTGTGTGTGTGTGTGTGTGTGTGTGTGTGTGTTTGTGTGTGTGTGTGTGTGTGTGTGTGTGTGTGTGTGTGTGTGTGTGTGTGTGTGTGTGTGTGTGTGTGTGTGTGTGTGTGTGTGTGTGTGTGTGTGTGTGTGTGTGTGTGTGTGTGTGTGTGTGTGTGTGTGTGTGTGTGTGTGTGTATGTGTATGTATGTGTGTATATGTCTCAAATAAAGACACTACACTAAGCACTTTTTCCAATTTCCATCCCGATTTTTAAGAGTAGATTATAAACGCTGTAAAAAAAATTTGGTAACGCATATAAAAAAAAAGGCCAATTTCAACTTTTTTTTGTTAACGTCGGATCGAGTCTACAAACACGGCGCTGATTGGTTGATGATTCCATTCTTCCATGCCAATACCCACACCGCTAGCCAATCAACTCTCTCGCTGCCTGCTAAAACTGATTGCCTTATATAATTGACAATCTCGATAATTCCTGGCGCAAAATTGTTAATAGTTCAAGTTAAATTATAGTGGTTTTATTAAGACAAAGTTGATTGTTGCTCCATATTAGTCCCAGACTGGTGTCCCACACACGTCCCAGACTGGTGCCCCACACACGTCCCAGACTGGTGTCCCACACACGTCCCAGACTGGTGTCCCACACACGTCCCAGACTGGTGTCCCACACGTCCCAGACTGGTGTCCCACACACGTCCCAGACTGGTGTCCCACACACGTCCCAGACTGGTGTCCCACACACGTCCCAGACTGGTGTCCCACACCACACGTGTCCCAGACTGGTGTCCCACACACGTCCCAGACTGGTGTCCCACACACGTCCCAGACTGGTGTCCCACACACGTCCCAGACTGGTGTCCCACACACGTCCCAGACTGGTGTCCCACACACGTCCCAGACTGGTGTCCCACACACGTCCCAGACTGGTGTCCCACACGTGTCCCAGACTGGTGTCCCACACACGTCCCAGACTGGTGTCCCACACACGTCCCAGACTGGTGTCCCACACACGTCCCAGACTGGTGTCCCACACACGTCCCAGACTGGTGTCCCACACACGTCCCAGACTGGTGTCCCACACACGTCCCAGACTGGTGTCCCACACACGGCCAAGACTGGTGTCCCACACACGTCCCAGACTGGAGTCCCACACACGTCCCAGACTGGTGTCCCACACACGTCCCAGACTGGTGTCCCACACACGTCCCAGACTGGTGTCCCACACACGTCCCAGACTGGTGTCCCACACACGTCCCAGACTGGTGTCCCACACACGTCCCAGACTGGTGTCCCACACACGTCCCAGACTGGTGTCCCACACACGGCCAAGACTGGTGTCCCACACACGTCCCAGACTGGAGTCCCACACACGTCTAAGACTGGTGTCTTACACACGTCCCAGACTGGTGTCTCACACACGTCCCAGACTGGTGTCCCACACACGTCCCAGACTGGTGTCCCACACACGTCCCAGACTGGTGCCCCACACACGTCCCAGACTGGTGTCCCACACACGTCCCAGACTGGTGTCCCACACACGTTCCAGATTGGTGTCCCACACACGTCCCAGACTGGTGTCCCACACACGTCCCAGACTGGTGTCCCACACACGTCCCAGACTGGTGTCCCACACACGTCACAGACTGCTGTCCCACAAACGGCCCAGACTGGTGTCCCACACACGTCCCACACACCTCCCATTCTGCTGTCCCACACACGTCCCAGACTGGTGTATCATACACGTGCCAGACTGCTGTCCCACACACGTCCCAGATTAGTGTCCCACACACGTCCCAGACTGGTGTCCCACACACGACCCAGACTGGTGTCACACACTCGTCCTAGACTGGTGTCCCACACGCGTCCCAGACTGGTGTCCTACACACATCCCAGACTGGTGTCCCACACACGACCCAGACTGTTGTCCCATACACGCCCCAGACTGCTGTCCCAAACACGTCCCAGACTGCTACCAACACACGTCCCAGACTGGTGTCCCACACACGTCCCAGGCTGATGTCCCACACACGTCCCGGACTGGTGTCCTACACACGTCCCATACCTCTTGTCCCACACACGTCCCAGGCTGCTGTCCCACACACATCCCAGCCTGTTGTCCCACACACGTACCAGACTGTTGTCTCACATACGTCCCAGGCTGCTGTCCCACACACATCCCAGACTGGTGTCCCACACACGTCCCAGACTGGTGTCACACACTCGTCCTAGACTGGTGTCCCACACGCGCCCCAGACTGGTGTCCTACACACATCCCAGACTGGTGTCCCACACACGTCCCAGACTGTTGTCCCATACACGCCCCAGACTGCTGTCCCAAACACGTCCCAGACTGATACCAACACACGTCCCAGATTGGTGTCCCACACACGTCCCAGGCTGATGTCCCACACACATCCCAGCCTGTTGTCCCACACACGTACCAGACTGTTGTCTCACATACGTCCCAGGCTGCTGTCCCACACACACGTCCTGGACTGCTGTCCCACACACGTCCCAGACTGCTGTCCCACACACGTCCCAGGCTGCTGTCCCACACACGTCCCATTCTGCTGTCCCACACACGTCCCAGATTAGTGTCCCACACACGTCCCAGACTGGTGTCCCACACACGTCCCAGACTTGTGTCCCACACTCGTCCCAGACTGGTGTCCACACGCGTCCCAGACTGGTGTCCTACACACGTCCCAGACTGGTGTCCCACACACGTCCCAGACTGTTGTCCCATACACGCCCCAGATGCTGTGCCACACACGTCCCAGACTGCTACCCACACACGTCCCAGACTGGTGTCCCACACACGTCCCAGGCTGATGTCCCACACACGTCCCGGACTGGTGTCCTACACACGTCCCATACCTCTTGTCCCACACACGTCCCAGGCCGCTGTCCCACACACATCCCAGGCTGCTGTCCCACACACGTCCCATTCTGCTGTAACACACACGTCCCAGACTGGTGTTTCACACACGTCCCAGACTGGTGTCTCACACACGTCCCAGACTGGTGTCCCATACACGCCCCATTCTGCTGTCCCACACACGTCCCAGACTGCTACCCACACACGTCTCAGACTGGTGTCCCAGACACGTCCCAGGCTGTTGTCCTACACACGTCCCAGACTGCTTCCCACACACGTCCCAGACAGGTGTCCCACACACGTACCAGACTGTTGTCTCACATACGTCCATTTCTGCTGTCCCACACACACGTCCTAGACTGCTGTCCCACACACGTACCAGACTGCTGTCCCAGACACGTACCAGGCTGCTGTCCTACACACGTCCCAGGCTGCTGTCCCACACACGTCCCATTCTGCTGTCCCACACACGTCCAAGGCTGCTGTCACACACACGTCCCAGGCTGCTGCCCCACACACGTCCCATTTTCTGTCCCACACACGTCCCAGACTGGTGTCCCACACACGTCCCAGACTGTTGTCCAATACACGCCCCAGACTGCTGTCCCACACACGTCCCAGACTGCTACCCACACACTTCCGAGACTAGTGTCCCACACACGTCCCAGGCTGATGTCCCACACACGTCCCGGACTGGTGTCCTACACACGTCTCATACCTCTTGTCCCACACACGTCGCTACCTTCTGTCCCACACACATCCCAGACTGGTGTCCCACGCACGTCCCAGACTGTTGTCTCTCATACGTCCCAGGCTGCTGTCCCACATACACGTCCTAGACTGCTGTCCCAAACACGTCCCAGATTGCTGTCCCAGACACGTCCCAGGCTGTTGTCCTACGCAAGTCGCAGGCTGCTGTCCAACACACGTCCCAGGTTGCTGTCGCACACACGTCCCAGGCTGCTGTCCCACACACGTCCCAGGCTGCTGTCCCACACGTCCCATTCTGCTGTCCCACACACGTCCCAGACTGGTGTTCCACACACGTCCCAGACTGGTGTCCCACACACGTCCCAGACTGTTGTCCCATACACGCCCCAGACTGCTGTCCCACACACGTCCCAGACTGCTACCCACACACGTCCCAGACTGGTGTCCCACACACGTCACAGGCTGATGTCCCACACAAGTCCCGGAGTGGTGTCCTACAGACGTCCCATACCTCTTGTCCCACACACGTCCCAGGCTGCTGTCCCACACATATCCCACACTGGTGTCCCACACACGTCCCAGACTGTTGTCCCACATACGTCCCAGGCTGCTGTCCCACACACACGTCCTAAACTGCTGTCCCACACACGTCCCAGACTGCTGTCCCAGACACGTCCCAGGCTGCTGTCCTACACACGTCCCAGGCTGCTGTCCCACACACGTCCCAGGCTGCTGTCCCACACATGTCCAAGGCTGCTGTCCCACACACGTCCCATTCTGCTGTCCCACACACGTCCGAGACTGGTGTCCCACACACGTCCCAGACTGTTGTACCATACACGCCCCAGACTGCTGTCCCACACACGTCCCAGACTGCTACCCACACACGTCCCAGACTTGTGTCCCACACACGTCCCAGGCTGATGACCCACACATGTCCCGGAGTTGTGTCCTACAGACGTCCCATACCTCTTGTCCCACACACGTCCCAGGCTGCTGTCCCACAGACATCGCAGACTGGTGTCCCACACACGTCCCAGACTGTTGTCCCACATACGTCCCAGGCTGCTGTCCCACACACACGTCCTTGACTGCTGTCCCACACACGTCCCAGACTGCTGTCCCAGACACGTCCCAGGCTGCTGTCCTACACACGTCCCAGGCTGCTGTCCCACACACGTCCCATTCTTCTGTCCCACACACGTCCCAGGCTGTTGTCCCACATACGTCCCAGGCTGCTGTCCCACACACGTCCGAGAGTGGTGTACCACACACGTTCCAGACTGGTGTCCCACACACGTCTTAGACTGTTGTCCCATATACGCCCCAGACTGCTGTGCCACACACGTCCCAGACTGCTACCCACACACGTCCCAGACTGGTGTCCCACACACGTCCCAGGCTCATGTCCCACACACGTCCCGGACTGGTGTCCTACACACGTCCCATACCTCTTGTCCCACACACGTCCCAGGCTGCTGTCCCACACACATCCCAGGCTGCTGTCCCACACACGTCCCATTCTGCTGTAACACACACGTCCAAGACTGGTGTTTCACACACGTCCCAGACTGGTGTCCCACACACGTCCCAGACTGTTGTCCCATACACGCCCCAGACTGCTGTCCCACACACGTCCCAGACTGCTACCCACACACGTCTCAGACTGGTGTCCCAGACACGGCCCAGGCTGTTGTCCTACACACGTCCCAGACTGCTACCCACACACGTCCCAGACAGGTGTCCCACACACGTACCAGACTGTTGTCTCACATACGTCCCTTTCTGCTGTCCCACACACACGTCCTAGACTGCTGTCCCACACACGTCCCAGACTGCTGTCCCAGACACGTCCCAGGCTGCTGTCATACACACGTCCCAGGCTGCTGTCCCACACACGTCCCATTCTGCTGTCCCACACACGTCCAAGGCTGCTGTCACACACACGTCCCAGGCTGCTGCCCCACACACGTCCCATTTTGCTGTCCCACACACGTCCTAGACTTGTGTCCCACACACGTCCCAGACTGTTGTCCAATACACGCCCCAGACTGCTGTCCTACACACGTCCCAGGCTGCTGTCCCACACACGTCCCATTCTTCTGTCCCACACACGTGCCAGGCTGCTGTCCCACATACGTCCCAGGCTGCTGTCCCACACACGTCCGAGACTGGTGTCCCACACACGTTCCAGACTGGTGTCCCACACACGTCTTAGACTGTTGTCCCACACACGCCCCAGACTGCTGTCCCACACACGTCCCAGACTGCTTCCCACACACGTCCCAGACTGGTGTTCCATACACGTCCCAGGCTGATGTCCCACACACGTCCCGGACTGGTGTCCTACACACGTCCCATACCTCTTATCCCACACACGTCCCAGGCTGCTGTCCCAAACACATCCCAGACTGGTGTCCCACACACGTACGAGACTGTTGTCTCACACACGTCCCAGGCTGATGTCCCACACACGTCCCGGACTGGTGTCCTACCCACGTCTCATACCTCTTGTCCCACACACGTCGCTAGCTGCTGTCCCACTCACATCCCAGACTGGTGTCCCACGCACGTCCCAGAGTGTTGTCTCACATACGTCCCAGGCTGCTGTCCCACACACACGTCCTAGACTACTGTCCCAAACACGTCCCAGATTGCTGTCCCAGACACGTCCCAGGCTGTTGTCCTACTCACGTCGCAGGCTGCTGTCCCACACACGTCTCAGGCTGCTGTCGCACACACGTCTCAGGCTGCTGTCCCACACACGTCCCAGGCTGCTGTCCCACACGTCCCGTTCTGCTGTCCCATACACGTCCCAGACTGGTGTTCCACACACGTCCCAGACTGGTGTCCCACACACGTCCCAGATTGGTGTCCCATACACGTCACAGACTGCTGTCCCACACACGTCCCAGACTGCTACCCACACACGTCCCAGACTGGTGTCCCACACACGTCACAGGCTGATGTCCCACACACGTCCCGGAGTGGTGTCCTACAGACGTCCCATACCTCTTGTCCCACACACGTCCCAGGCTACTGTCCCACACATATCCCACACTGGTGTCCCACACACGTCCCAGACTGTTGTCCCACATACGTCCCAGGCTGCTTTCCCACACACACGTCCTAAACTGCTGTCCCACACACGTCCCAGACTGCTGTCCCAGACACGTCCCAGGCTGCTGTCCTACACACGTCCCAGGCTCCTGTCCCACACACATCCCATTCTGCTGTCCCACACATGTCCCAGGCTGTTGTCTCACACACGTCCAAGGCTGCTGTCCCGCACACGTCCCATTCTGCTGTCCCACACACGTCCGAGACTGGTGTCCCACACACGTCCCAGACTGTTGTACCATACACGCCCCAGACTGATGTCCCACACACGTCCCAGACTGCTACCCACACACGTCCGAGACTGGTGTCCCACACACTTCCCAGACTGTTGTACCACACACGTCCCAGGCTGCTGTCCCACAGACATCGCAGACTGGTGTCCCACACACGTCCCAGACTGTTGTCCCACATGCGTCCCAGGCTGCTGTGGCACACACACGTCCTTGACTGCTGTCCCACACACGTCCCAGACTGCTGTCCCAGACACGTCCCAGGCTGCTGTCCTACCCACGTCCCAGGCTGCTGTCTCACACACGTCCCACTCTTCTGTCCCACACACGTCCCAGGCTGCTGTCCCACACACGTCCCATTCTGCTGTCCCACACACGTCCCAGACTGGTGTCCCACACACGTCTTAGACTGTTGTCCCACACACGCCCCAGACTGCTGTCCCACACACGTCCCAGACTGCTACCCACACACGTCCCAGACTGGTGTCCCATACACGTCCCAGGCTGATGTCCCACACACGTCCCGGACTGGTGTCCTACACACGTCCCATACCTCTTGTCCCACACACGTCCCAGGCTGCTGTCCCACACACATCCCAGACTGGTGTCCCACACACGTACCAGACTGTTGTCTCACATACGTCCCAGGCTGCTGTCCCACTCACACGTACTAGACTGCTGTCCCACACACGTCCCAGACTGCTGTCCCAGACACGTCCCATGCTGCTATCCTAAACACGTCCCAGGCTGCTGTCCCACACACGTCCCAGGCTGCTGTCCCACACACGTCCCAGGCTGCTGTCCCACACACGTCCCATTCTGCTGTCCCACACATGTCCCAAACTGCTGTCCCACACACGTCCCAGACTTTTGTCCCATACACGCCCCAGACTGCTGTCCCACACACGTCCCAGACTGCTACCCACACACGTCCCAGACTGGTGTCCCACACACGTCTCAGGCTGATGTCCCACACACGTCCCGGACTGGTGTATTACACACGTCTCATACCTCTGTTCCCACACACGTCCCAGGCTGCTGTCTCACACACATCCCAGACTGGTGTCCCACACACGTCCCAGACTGTTGTCCCACATACGTCCCAGGCTGCTGTCCCACACGCACGTCCTAGACTGCTGTCCCTCACACGTTCCAGATTGCTGTCCCAGACACGTCCCAGGCTGTTGTCCTACACACGTCCCAGACTGGTGTTCCACACACGTCTCAGACTGGTGTCCCACACACGTCCCAGACTGGTGTCCCACACACGCCCCAGACTGCTGTCCCACACACGTCCCAGACTGCTATCCACACACGTCCCAGACTGGTGTCCCACACACGTCACAGGCTGATGTCCCACAAACGTCCCGGAGTGGTGTCCTACAGACGTCCCATACCTCTTGTCCCACACACGTCCCAGGCTGTTGTCCCACACATATCCCAGGCTGCTGTCCTACACACACGTCCTAGACTGCTGTCCCACACACGTCCCAGACTGCTGTCCCAGACACGTCCCAGGCTGCTGTCCTACACACGTCCCAGGCTGCTGTCCCACACACGTTCCATTCTGCTGTCCCACACACGTCCCAGGCTGCTGTCCCACACACGTCCAAGGCTGCTGTCCCACACACGTCCCATTCTGCTGTCCCACACACGTCCCAGACTGGTGTTCAGCACACGTCCCAGACTGGTGTCCCACACACGTCCCAGACTGGTGTCCCATACACCCTCCAGACTGCTGTCCCACACACGTCCCAGACTGCTACCCACACACGTCCCAGGCTGGTGTCCCACACACGTCACAGGTTGATGTCCCACACACGTCCCGGAGTGGTGTCCTACAGACGTCCCATACCTCTTGTCCCACACACGTCCCAGGCTGCTGTCCCATACATATCCCAGACTGGTGTCCCACACACGTCCCAGACTGTTGTCCTACACACGTCCCAGGCTGCTGTCCCACACACGTTCCATTCTGCTCTCCCACACACGTCCCAGGCTGCTGTCCCACACACGTCCAAGGCTGCTGTCCCACACACGTCCCATTCTGCTGTCCCACATACGTCGCAGGCTGCTGTCCCATACACACGTCCTAGACTGCTGTCCCACACACGTCCCAGACTGCTGTCCCAGACACGTCCCAGGCTGCTGTCCTACACACGTCTCAGGCTGTTGTCCCACACACGTCCCATTCTGCTGTCCCACACACGTCCCAGACTGGTGTCCCACACACGTCCCAGACTGTTGTCCCATACACGCCCCAGACTGCTGTCCCACACACGTCCCAGACTGCTACCCACACACGTCCCAGACTGGTGTCCCACACACGTCCCAGGCTGATGATCCACACACGTCCCGGACTGGTGTCCTACACTTGTCCCATATCTCTTGTCCAACACACGTCCCAGGCTGATGTCCCACACACATCCCAAACTGGTGTCCCACACACGTCCCAGACTATTGTCCCACATACGTCCCAGGCTGCTGTCCCACACACACGTCCTAGACTCCTGTCCCACACACGTCCCAGACTGCTGTCCCAGACACGTCCCAGGCTGCTGTCCTACACACGTCCCAGGCTGCTGTCCCACACACGTCCCAGGCTGCTGTCCCGCCCACGTCCCAGGCTGCTGTCCCACACACGTCCCAGGCTGCTGTTCCACACACGTCCCATTCTGCTATCCCACACCTGTCTCAGGCTACTGTCCCACACACAACGTCCCAGGCTGTTCTCCCACACACACGTCTCAGATTGCTACCCCACACGTCCCAGGCTGCTGTCCCACACGAATCCCACACACAACGTCCCAGGCTGCTTATCCACACACACACACACACACACACACCACAATTAGGTGAGTACAATTAGGCGAGTACACACACGTCCAAGGCTGCTGTCCCACCCCCACACACACGTCCCTGGCTGCTCTCCCACACACACACACACATGCCCCAATCTGCTGACCCACACACGCACACGTCCCAGGCTGCTCTCACGCTCACACATGTCCCAGGCTACTATCCCCCCCACACACGTACCAGGTTGCTGTCCCACACACATTCCGAGCAGCACTGCCATAACCTGGCCCGGACGCTGATTGGTCCATCATACTGTCATCATATTGTATCGCTTTTGCTGCGATTGGTCCATTCCCCTGTCATATAATCACTGATATCCTGTGATTGGTCTATTTCCCTGTCATATAATCACTGAGAGGTCATGGCTGGCACTTTGCCTTGTCATGTAATATTCCCATTCCACCGTGACAGGTCGATCCAGTCTGCTCTCAACATTCTACCTAATATTCCTCTACCTTTGTTACTCCTATATAATTTCATATATTTATTGAATATATATATATATATATATATATATATATATATATACATATATATATTATATATTTATATGTATATATATATATTATATATATATATGTGTATATATATATTTATATATATATGTATATATATATATATATTATATATATACATGTATATGTATATATACACATATATATATATATATATATATTATGTATATATATATATATATATATATGTGTGTGTGTGTGTGTGTGTGTGTGTGTGTGAGGCTGTAACTGTGGTGGTGGTGATGGTGGTGGTAGTGATGGGTGTAGCTGTAGTTGTAGTGGTTGTAGTTGTTGTGGTAGTGGTGGTGGGAGTGGTTGTTGTGATAGCTGTGATGGTTGAGGTGGTTGTGGTTGTGATGGTTGTGGTAATGGTTATACTAAACTATCATGAACCACTCTTCTTACCCACTCCCTACTCCCCTCTCATCCCTCTCCCTCCCCCTCCACTCCCCACTCCCTTACCTTAATCTTCCCCACCAACACAAACATCGATCAGTTACATTAATTACACACACATTACACACCTGGAAACTCGAATATAATTACTGAACCTCTGGAATCACTCACACGAATTCGCTGCGCAACAAAAATAATCGCAGGAAAGAATGATAATCGCAGGAAAGAATGATAATCGCACGAAAGAATGATAATCGCAGGAAAGAATGATAATCGCAGGAAAGAATGATAATCGCAGGAAAGAATGATAATCGCCGTAACAAATCGCGGCAAGTTTTCAGACGTCGGAAGGAAGGATTGAGGTGCGTCTCACAGGAGGAGCGACACAAGGTGCGCCTCGCAGGAGCGGCACAAGGTGCGCCTCGCAGGAGGAGCGGTGCAAGGAGCGCCTCGCAGGAGGAGCGGTGCAAGGAGCGCCTCGCAGGAGGAGCGGCACAAGGTGCGCCTCGCAGGAGGAGCGGCACAAGGTGCGCCTCGCAGGAGGAGCGGCACAAGGTGCGCCTCGCAGGAGGAGCGGCACAAGGTGCGCCTCGCAGGAGGAGCGGCACAAGGTGCGCCTCGCAGGAGGAGCGGCACAAGGTGCGCCCCGCAGGAGGAGCGGCACAAGGTGCGCCTCGCAGGAGGAGCGGTGCAAGGTGCGCCCCGCAGGAGGAGCGGCAGAAGGTGCGCCTCGCAGGAGGAGCGGCACAAGGTGCGCCTCGCAGGAGGAGCGGCACAAGGTGCGCCTCGCAGGAGGAGCGGTGCAAGGTGCGCCTCGCAGGAGGAGCGGCACAAGGTGCGCCTCGCAGGAGGAGCGGTGCAAGGTGCGCCTCGCAGGAGGAGCGGCACAAGGTGCACCTCACAGGAGGAGCGGTGCAAGGTGCGCCTCGCAGGAGGAGCGGCACAAGGTGCGCCTCGCAGGAGGAGCGGTGCAAGGTGCGCCCCGCAGGAGGAGCGGCACAAGGTGCGCCTCGCAGGAGGAGCGGTGCAAGGTGCACCTCGCAGGAGGAGCGGCACAAGGTGCGCCTCGCAGGAGGAGCAGTGCAAGGTGCGCCTCGCAGGAGGAGCGGTGCAAGGTGCGCCTTGCAGGAGGAGCGGCACAAGGTGCGCCTCGCAGGAGGAGCGGTGCAAGGTGCGCCTCGCAGGAGGAGTGGCACAAGGTGCGCCTCGCAGGAGGAGCGGTGCAAGGTGCGCCTCGCAGGAGGAGCGGCACAAGGTGCGCCTCACAGGAGGAGCGGTGCAAGGTGCGCCCCGCAGGAGGAGCGGTGCAAGGTGCGCCTTGCAGGAGGAGCGGCACAAGGTGCACCTCGCAGGAGGAGCAGCACAAGGTGCGCCTCGCAGGAGGAGCGGCACAAGGTGCGCCTCGCAGGAGGAGCAGCACAAGGTGCACCTCGCAGGAGGAGCGGCGCAAGGTGCGCCTCGCAGGAGGAGCGGCGCAAGGTGCGCCTCGCAGGAGGAGCGGCGCAAGGTGCGCCTCGCAGGAGGAGCAGCACAAGGTGCACCTCACAGGAGGAGCGGCGCAAGGTGCGCCTCGCAGGAGGAGCGGTGCAAGGTGCGCCTCGCAAGAGGAGCGGCACAAGGTGTGCCTTGCAGGAAGAGTGGCACAAGGTGCGCCTCGCAGGAGGAGCAGCATAAGGTGCACCTCGCAGGAGGAGCGGTGCAAGGGGCGCCTCGCAGGAGGAGCGGCGCAAGGTGCGCCTCGCAGGAGGAGCGGCGCAAGGTGCGCCTCACAGGAGGAGCGGCGCAAGATGCGCCTTGCAGGAGGAGCAGCACAAATTGCGCCTCGCAGGAGGAGCGGCGCAAGGTGCGCCTTGCAGGAGGAGCAGCACAAGGTGCGCCTCGCAGGAGGAGCAGCGCAAGGTGCGCCTCGCAGGAGAAGGAGCAGAGCAAGGTGCGCCTCGCAGGAGGAGGAGAGGTGCAAGATGCACCTCACAGAAGGAGGAGCAGTGCAAGGAGCGCCGCGCAGGAGTGATGCAAGGTGCGCAGGAGTGATGCAAGGTGTGCCTCGCAAGAGCGGCGCAAGGTGCGCCTCGCAGGAGGAGCGATGCAAAGGTGTGCCTCGCAGGAGGAGCAGCGCAAGGTGTGCCTCGCAGGAGTGGCGCAAGGTGCGCCTCACAGGAAGAGCGGTGCATGGTGCGCCTCGCAGGAGTGGCATGAGGTGTGCCTTGCACGAAGAGCGGCGCAAGGTGCGCCTCGCAGGAGGAGCAGAGCAAGGTGCGCCTTGCAGCAGCAGGAGTGGCACAAGATGTGCCTCGCAGGAGGAGGACACAGGAGGAGCGACGCAAGGTGTACCTCGAAGGAGGAGTGGTGCAAGGTGCGCCCAGCAGAAGGACTAGCAGCACAAGGTGCGCCTCGCAAGAGAAAGAGCGGTGCAAGGTGTGCCTCACAGATGAAGTAGTGGCGAAAGATGCGCCTCAAAGGAGGAGCTTCGCAAGGTGCGCCTCGCAGGAGAAGGAGCAGCGCAAGATGTACCTTGCAGGAGGAGGAGCACGGCAAAGTGCGCCTCGCAGGTGGAGTGGAGCATGGTGCGCCTCGCCGGAGAAGGAGCGACGCAAGGTGCGCCTCGCAGGAGTGGCATACGGTGCGCCTAGCAGGAGGAGTGGCACACGTTGCGCCTTGCAGGAGGAGCGATGCGAGGTGTGCCTCGCAGGAGGAGCAGCACAAGGTGCACCTTGCAGGAGTGGTGCAAGGTGCGCCTCGCAGGAGGGGCGCAATGTATGCCTAGCAGAAGAAGGAGCAGTGCAAGGTGCGCCTCAGATGAGAAGGAGAGGTGCAAGGAGCGCCTCGCAGGATGAGGAGTGGAGCAAGTTGTGCCTTGCAGGAAAAGGAGCAGTGCAAGGTGCGCCTCCCAGAAGGAGCAGAGCAATGTGCGCCTCGCAGGAGAAAAAGCAGTGCAAGGTGCACCTCTCAGAAGGAGGAGCGGCGAAAGGTGTGCCTCACAGGAGAAGGAGCGAAGCAAAGTGCGCCTCGCAGGAGGAGCGGCGCAAGGTGCACCTTGCAGAAGGACTAGCAGTGTAAGGTCTGCCTAACAAGAAAAGGAGCGGTGCAAGGTGTGCTTCACAGAAGGAGGAGTGGCAAAAAGTGCGCCTCACAGGAGGAGCGGAGCAAGGTGTGCCTCACAGGACAAGGAACTTCGCAAGGTGCACCTCGCAGGAGAAGGAGCGGCGCAAGATGCATCTCTCAGGAGGAGGAGTGGCGCAAAGTTTGCCTCGCAAGAGGAGCAGAGCATGGTGCGCCTCGCAAGAGGAGTGACACAAAGTGCGCCTTACAGAAGGAGGAGCGGTGTGCCTCGCAGGAGAAGGAGCAGCACAAGGTGCGCCTCGCAGGTGGAGCGGAGCAATGTACGCCTCAAAGGAGAAGGAGTGGTGCAAGGTGCGCCTGGCAGAAGGAGTGGTGCAATGTGCGCCTCGCAGGAGAAGGAGCGGTGCAAGATGCGCCTCGCAGGAGGAGGAGTGGAGCAAGGTGTGCCTTGCATGAGAAGGAGCGGAGCAAGTTGCGCCTCAAAGGAGGAGCAGCGCAAGGTGCGCCTCGCAGGAGAAGGAGAGGCAGTCTGCAGGTCCCAAAGTGGTCATTGCTTTGAAGTATAACCCACCACAGAACAGCAGGAGTCAAATGCTAGAGTATGATGAGACTAATAGAGCGATGGTTGACACACTAGCTGAAGCGGCCAGAAGGGCTCATGCGAGCAGGGCAAAGCTACTGATCATGAGTGACTTCAACCACAAGGAAATCTATTGGGAGAACTTGGATCCACATGGGGGCCAAGAAACGTGGAGGGCTAGGATGATGGAGGTGGTACTTGAAAACCTCATATACCAGCATGTAAGAGACACTACCAGAGAGAGACAAGAGGATGAACCAGCGAGACTAGATCTAATATTCACCCTGAGAAGTGCAAATACTGAGAACATCACATACGAAAGACCCCTTGGGGCCAGTGATCATGTGGTTTTAATTAAAGGTTCGAATACACAGTAGAGTTATAAGTGGAGAGGGAAGCAGGAAGGGCTGGACAAATGAAGCCAAACTACAAGAAAGGGGACTACGCAAGCATGAAGAACTTCCTCAACGGGGTTCAGTGGGACAGAGAACTGGCAAGGAAGTCAGTAGACAAGATGATGGAATATGTGACAACAATATGCAAGGAAGCTGAGGAGACGTTTGTACCCAAGGGTAACAGGAATAATGAAAAAGCCAGGATGAGCCTGTGGTTCACCCAAAGGTGCAGGGAGGCCAAAACCAAGTGTGCTAGGGAATGGAAGAAGTATAGAAGGAAAAGGACCCAGGAGAAAAAGGAGACCAGTCATAGAGCCAGAAATGAATATGCACAGGTAATACGGGAGGCCCAAAGGCAATATGAGAATGACATAGCAGCAAAAGCCAAATCTGAACCAAAACTGCTGTACAACCACATCAGAAGAAATACAACAGTCAAAGACAAGGTAATCAGGCTGAGGAAGGAAGGAGGGGGGGTCAAAAAAAAACGACAGTGAAGTATGTGAGGAGCTCAACAAAAGATTGAAAGAAGTGTTCACAGAGGAGACAGAAGGGCCTCCAGAGGTGGGGCACACCACCAAGTGCTGGACACAGTACACACAACCGAGGAAGAAGTGAAGAGGCTTCTGAGTGAGCTAGATACCTCAAAGGCAATGGGGCCGGATAACATCTCTCCATGGGTCCTGAGAGAGGGAGCAAAGGCACTATGTGTACTCCTAACAACAATATTCAATACATGGCATGGAAGACAGCAAATGTAGTCCCAATCTTTAAAAAAGGAGACAGATATGAAGTACTAAACTACAGACCAGTGTCACTGACATGTATAGTATACAAAGTCATGGAGAAGATTATCAGGAGAAGAATGGTGAAAGTCTTAAAAGGCCTACATGTATGACAACAAGATCAGCAACCGGCAACTTGTCCACCATCGCTGCCTGTGCAAGTTTCTCTCACTTATTGTGCTTGCATGTTGTCAGATTTCTGGTCTCTGCACACTCACTGGTCACTCTGGCCACACACTCCTGCAAGCTATTACCAGAATTAGAGTAAAAACAGCATAGATAAGGTGGAGATAGGATTGATGAGTGTGTGAGAAGAGGGAGGTGTATAGCGAGCGAGGATTAACCATCAAACACATGCACACACACACACACACACCAGCACAAGTGTAGACACTTGTAGAAGCTGAGAGAGGCTAAGTTTTAGAATTACTAGTACGTATTACTATTGGCATTTTATTAGTAGTATGGATACTTTGTAGCGAGGAGCATTATTTCAGGACACAAACACACACACACACACACACACACACACACACTGATAGACAATAACTATACACATACAAACGACTGACTGTGCATACACACACACACATACACAGCCGTGTAAACGGTCACTTTACAACCATACACCCCAACCTACCCACCCACTAGACATCCTGTCTCACTTTCCATCACTTCGTGTCCCCCCCTCCCTCTAACCATCTCTCCCCCCTCATAATTCATCCACACACATGAACACACACACATACACACACACAACCATACAGGAACCATACATAGTTTTAAGAAGAGGTATAACAAAGCTCAGGAAGCAAAGAGGGAGAGGACCTAGTAGCGATCAGTGAAGAGGCGGGGCCAGGAGCTGAGTCTCGACCCCTGCAACCACAATTAGGTGAGTACAATTAGGTGATTACAACACCACCAAAGAGTGAGCACTAGGAAGTACGACACACACACACACACACACACACACACACAGCAAGACTGGATCTTGTGTTCACCCTGAGCAGTTCAGACATCGAGGACATCACTTACGAGAGGCCCCTTGGAGCTAGCGATCATGTGGTTCTGAGTTTTGACTATATAGTAGAGTTACAAGTGGAGAAGGTAACAGGAACTGAAGGGGACAGGCCAAACTATAAAAGGGGGGACTACACAGGTATGAGAAACTTCCTGCAGGAGGTTCAGTGGGACAGAGAAATGGTAGGAAAATCAGTAAACGAGATGATGGAATATGTGGCAACAAAGTGCAAGGAGGCAGAGGAAAGTTTTGTTCCCAAGGGAAACAGAAATAATAGGAAGACCAAGACGAGTCCTTGGTTTACCCGAAGGTGTAGGGAGGCAAAAGCTAAGTGCAACAGAGAATGGAAAAGGTACAGGAGGCATAGGACCCAGGAAAACAAGGAGATTAGTAGAAGAGCCAGAAACGAATATGCGCAGATAAGGAGGGAGGCCCAGAGACAGTATGAAAACGACATAGCATCGAAAGTCAAATCTGACCCGAAACTGCTGTATAGCCACATTAGGAAGAAGACAACAGTCAAGGACCAGGTGATAAGGCTGAGGAAAGAAGGTGGAGAACTCACAAGAAACGATCAAGAGGTATGTGAGGAGCTCAACACGAGATTTAAGGAAATATTTACAGTAGAGACAGGAAGGACTCTGGGGGGACAGACCAGATGGGGACACCAACAAGGAATACACCAACAAGTGTTGGACGACATACATACAGATGAGGAGGAGGTGAAGAAACTGCTAAGGGACATCGATACCTCGAAGGCAATGGGACCGGACAACATCTCTCCATGGGTCCTTAGAGAGGGAGCAGATATGTTGTGCGTACCACTTACCACAATCTTCAACACATCCCTGGAAACTGGGCAACTACCTGAGGTATGGAAGACAGCAAATGTAGTTCCCATTTTCAAAAAAGGAGACAGAAAAGAGGCACTAAACTATAGACCTGTGTCATTGACGTGTATAGTATGCAAAATTATGGAGAAGATTATCAGGAGGAGAGTGGTGGAGCACCTGGAACGGAACAGGAGTATAAATGCCAACCAGCACGGATTCACGGAAGGCAAATCCTGTGTCACAAACCTTCTGGAGTTTTATGATAAAATAACACAAGTAAGACAAGAGAGAGAGGGGTGGGTTGATTGCATCTTCTTGGACTGCAAGAAGGCCTTTGACACAGTTCCTCACAAGAGATTAGTGCAGAAGCTAGAGCATCAGGCGCATATAACAGGAAGGGCACTGCAATGGATCAGAGAATACCTGACAGGGAGGCAACAACGAGTCATGGTACGTAATGATGTATCACAGTGGGCACCTGTGACGAGCGGGGTCCCACAGGGGTCGGTCCTAGGACCAGTGCTATTTTTGGTATATGTGAACGACATGACGGAAGGGTTAGACTCAGAAGTGTCCCTGTTTGCAGATGATGTGAAGTTAATGAGGAGAATTAAATCTGATGAGGACCAGGCAGGACTTCAAAGAGACCTGGACAGACTGGACACCTGGTCCAGCAAATGGCTTCTCGAATTTAATCCTGCCAAATGCAAAGTCATGAAGATAGGGGAAGGGCACAGAAGACCACAGACAGAGTATAGGCTAGGTGGCCAAAGACTGCAAACCTCACTCAAGGAGAAAGATCTTGGGGTGAGTATAACACCGAGCATGTCTCCGGAAGCACACATCAATCAGATAACTGCTGCAGCATATGGGCGCCTGGCAAACCTGAGAACAGCATTCCGACACCTTAGTAAGGAATCATTCAAGACACTGTACACCGTGTATGTCAGGCCCATACTGGAGTATGCAGCACCTGTTTGGAACCCGCACTTGATAAAGCACGTCAAGAAACTAGAGAAAGTACAAAGGTTTGCAACAAGGTTAGTTCCAGAGCTAAGGGGAATGTCCTATGAAGAAAGATTAAGGGAAATCGGCCTGACGACACTGGAGGACAGGAGGGTCAGGGGAGACATGATAACGACATATAAAATACTGCGTGGAATAGACAAGGTGGACAAGGACAGGATGTTCCAGGGAGGGGACACAGAAACAAGAGGCCACAATTGGAAGTTGAAGACACAAATGAGTCAGAGAGATAGTAGGAAGTATTTCTTCAGTCATAGAGTTGTAAGGCAGTGGAATAGCCTAGAAAATGACGTAGTGGAGGCAGGAACCATACACAGTTTTAAGACGAGGTTTGATAAAGCTCATGGAGCGGGGAGAGAGAGGGTCTAGTAGCAACCGGTGAAGAGGAGGGGCCAGGAGCTAGGACTCGACCCCTGCAACCACAAATAGGTGAGCAAATAGGTGAGCGCACACACACACACACACACACACACACACACACACACACACACACACACACACACACACAAACACACACACACACACACACATACACATACATAAAAACACACACACACACACACATACACATACATAAAAACACACACACACACACACAGACAGCACGTCACCGGAGGCACACATGAACCAAATAACTGCTGCAGCATACGGGCGCCTGGCAAACCTGAGAATAGCGTTGCGATACCTTAATAAGAAATCGTTCAAGACACTGTACACTGTGTATGTTAGGCCCATACTGGAGTATGTAGCACCAATCTGGAACCCACACCTGTTCAAGCACGTCAAGAAGTTAGAGAAAGTACAAAGGTTTGCAACAAGGCTAGTCCCAGAGCTCAGGGGAATGTCGTACGAGGAAAGGTTGAGGGAAATCGGACTGACGACACTGGAGGACAGAAGGGTCAGGGGGAGACATGATAACGACATACAAGATACTGCGGGGAATAGACAAGGTGGACAGAGATAGGATGTTCCAGAGAGGGGACACAGAAACAAGGGGTCACAACTGGAAGCTGAAGACTCAGACGAGTCACAGGGACGTTAGGAAGTATTTCTTCAGTCATAGAGTCGTCAGGAAGTGAAATAGCCTAGCAAGTGAAGTAGTGGAGGCCGGAATCATTCATAGTTTTAAGAAAAGGTATGACAAAGCTCAGGAAGCAGAGAGGGAGAGGACCTAGTAGCGATCAGTGAAGAGTCGGGGCCAGGATCTGAGTCTCGACCCCTGCAACCACAATTAGGTGAGTACACACACACACACACGCACACACGCACACACGAGGAGAGGTTAAGGGAAATCAACCTGACGACACTGGAGGACAGGAGAGATAGGGGGGACATGATAACGACATACAAAATATTGAGAGGAATTGACAAGGTGGACAAAGACAGGATGTTCCAGAGATGGGACACAGCAACAAGGGGACACAGTTGGAAGCTGAAGACACAGATGAATCAAAGGGATGTTAGGAAGTATTTCTTCAGCCACAGAGTAGTCAGGAAGTGGAATAGTTTGGGAAGCGATGTAGTGGAGGCAGGATCCATACATAGCTTTAAGCAGAGGTACGATAAAGCTCATGGTTCAGGGAGAGTGACCTAGTAGCGACCAGTGAAGAGGCGGGGCCAGGAGCTTGGACTCGACCCCTGCAACCTCAACTAGGTGAGTACAACTAGGTGAGTACACACACACACACACACACACACACACACACACACACACACAATTGACAAGGTGGACAAAGACAGGATGTTCCAGAGATTGGACACAGTAACAAAGGGACACAGTTGGAAGTTGAAGACACAGACGAATCACAGGGATGTTAGGAAGTATTTCTTCAGCCACAGAGTAGTCAGTAAGTGGAATAGTTTGGGAAGCGATGTAGTGGAGGCAAGATCCATACTTAGCTTTAAGCAGAGGTATGATCAAGCTCACGGTTCAGGGAGAGTGACCTAGTAGCGATCAGTGAAGAGGCGGGGCCAGGAGCTCGGACTCGACCCCTGCAACCTCAACTAGGTGAGTATACTAGGTGAGTACACACACACACACACTCACGCACACACACACACACACACACACTCACACACACATACACTTACATAAACACACACACACACACATACATACACACACACACACACACACACACACACACACACACACACACACACACACACACACACACACACACACACACGCACACACACAGCCTTAAGGCACCCCTGTTTAAGCAGTCACTCTATCCCCCTCCTTCCCTCCCCCTTTCTCCTTCACTCCCATCTCCCATCCTATCACTTTCTCTCTCTCTCTCTCTCTCTCTCATCCTCACCTTCCACCCATCTTCCCTCTCTCTCTCTCTCTCTCTAATCCACCTTCCCTCTACCCAGTCTTCTTTTCCCCCCTCTCTCTCCCCCTAGCCTCTCCCACACACCCTTTCTCTTACCTCCCCATACCCTCTTGTAACTACTAAAACTCTCCTTGATGCTGTATCCCCTCCCACCCCATATCCTTCTCCCCCCTGCCCTACCTCCCTACCCCTCCACCTACCTACAACACTCATCCTCACACAAACACCCACTCTGAAAATACATATGCTTTGTTCTGTGGTACAAAGGGGCAACCAAAAACAAGGCTGAGAGCCAAGGGTCTGGCAGACGAAGCTGGAAAGGATGATTATGAGGCAGAGCTCAAAAAAAGGGAGAAAGACTGGGGGAAGGAAGCTAGAAGAGCTTGGAAGGAGGATGGAGGAGATGATAGCTGCAGAGAGCAGAAAGTGCGAGCAACATGCCATAGTAGCAGAAACCAAGATATAGCACTTAGAAGAGGAACTGAGAAATCTAAAAGAGCCTAAAGAAAAAAATAACAGTACAGTCATAACATCAGGAACTTCTGCATCAGACACAGACAAGGGGACTGGAGGGAGTAACGAAGCTATACTGTATGCAAAGGTCCTGTCAGACCAACACAGGGCCAAGGCAAAGACAAGGAGCACACTAGGAGCAAATGAGAGGTCGGGAGACATTTAAGGAGTTAGGATATATGCAGGGACTCTACCAGACTCTTGCAGGAGCCAGGAACAGCTGAGCAGAAAAGACAGACCAATGAGCAATGGGGCCTCAGCTAGGGAAGGGATTGAAGGAATGAATGCTCCAAGGGAAGGAACTAAAACACCTCAGAGGATGCAATGGGAGACACAGTGAGAGGAAGAAAGGGAGAGATCAGTTTTTGTCTATGGGCTTCAGGAAGCCGAAGGGGAAACCTATGATGAAAGAAAACAGGAGGAGATAAAAGTGATTGAAGGTATCTTGAAGGGCGAGGGCGACATGACCCAGGTGGCAAATTTTGGGAGAATTGGGTGGTTCATAAGGAGAAGGAAGCGGCCTCTCAAAGTATTTTTCAAGACAGAATCAACTCGAACCATGATCCTGCAGGAGAAAGCATGGCTGAGAGACAAACTGGAATTCCAGAATGTGTACCTTGATCGAGACTGAAAGAGAGACTGCAAAAATGAAAGGAGGAATGGGAGGAAGTGACAAAGAAAAGCAGAATAACCACGACACAGGTGGAAGGGCAGACACACCCCCCAGAAACACCCACAGAAGGACTTCAACCTTGACAATCCCAAGGTAACTGAACAATCTAAGCCAACAATCACACACTGATCCCTCTGTTCCCACCCCCCACACCATGAACCCCAACCCTACAGCAACCCCCTATGGGAACTCTGCCCCCACCAGAACCCCCCAAAGGCCCCGGCCAAGGCTCCTGTTCTCCCAACCCCAATATTCTCTCAGGACCACAGCTTTAGAACAGAAGTTGAAGGTTTGGTACATGAATGCAGAGGGAATAACGAACAAATATGAGAAGTGGCATGAAAGAATCAATGATAAGTTCCCAGACATCATAGCAGTCACAGAAACGAAACTCACTGAGACAATAACAGATGCACTCTTCCCACCAGGATATCAGATTTTGAGGAAAGATAGAAGGAGCAAAGGGGGGACGAGGGGTTGCACTGCTCGTAAAACACCAACGAAAATTTGAGGAAATGGGAGGCATGGACGAGATTGGAGAAAGAGAATACATTGTAGGTACACTTCAGTCTGGGGAGTACAAGGTAGTCATTGCAGTGATGTATAATCCACCACAGAACTGCAGAAGGCCAAGAGAGGAATATGAAGAGAGTAACAGAGCAATGATGGACACACTGGCTGAGGTGGCAAGAAGAGCTCACTCAAGTAGAGCAAGGTTGCAGGTTATGGGCGATTTCAATCACAGGGAGATCGATTGGGAAAACCTGGAGCCACACGGGGGTCCCAAAACATGGAGAGCCAAGACGATGGCATCAACATGTTAAGGATACTACCAGAGAGAAAGGAGAGGATGAACCAGCAAGACTAGACCTTGTGTTCACCCTAAGCAGTTCAGAAATTAAGGACATCACATATGAGAGGCCCATAGGAGCTAGTGACCATGTGGTTCTGTGCTCTGAATACATAGTAGAGTTACAAGTGGAGAGGGTAACAGGAGTTGAATGGGAAAAGCCAGACTATAAATGGGGGGGGACTACATAGGTTTGAGGAACTTCCTGGAAGAGGTTCAATGGGACAGAGAACTGGTAGGAAAGTCGGTAAACGAAATGATGGAATATGTAACAACAAAATGCAAGGAGGCAGAGGAAAGGTTTGTTCCCAAGGGCAACAGAAATAATGGGAAGGTCAGAACGAGCCCCTGGTTTACCTGACGGTGTAAGGATGCAAAAACTAAGTGCAATAGAGAATGGAAAAAGTACAGAAGGTGAAGAACACAGGAAAATAAGGAGATTTGTCAAAGAGCCAGGAACGAGTATGCACAGGTAAGGAGGGAGGCCCAGCAACAGTATGAAAATAGCATAGCATCGAAAGTCAAGTCTGACCCGAAACTGATGTACAGCCACATTAGGAGGAAGACAACAGTCGAAGACCAGGTGATCAGGCTGAGGAAAGAAGGTGGGGAACTCACAAGAAATGATCACGAGGTATGTGAGGAGCTCAACATGAGATTTAAGGAAGTATTTACAGTAGAGACAGGAAGGGCTCTGAGAAGACAGCACAGAGGGGAACACCAACAGGGAATGTACCAACAGGTGCTGGATGACATACAAACAACAGAGGAGGAGGTGCAGAAGCTGCTAGATGACCTCGATACCTTAAAGGCGAGGGGTCCCGACAACATCTTCCTGTGGGTCCTTAGAGAAGGAGCAGAGACACTGTGCATGCCACTAACCACAATCTTCAATACATCCTTTGAAACTGGGCAACTACCTGAGGTATGGAAGACAGCAAATGTAGTCCCCATTTTTAAGAAAGGAGATAGTAATGAGGCACTAAACTACAGACCAGTGTCTCTGACGTGTATAGTATGCAACATCATGGAAAAGATTATCAGGAGGAGAGCGATGGAGCACCTGGAATGGAACAAGATTACAAACGACAGCCAATACGGATTCATGGAAGGCAAATCACGTGTCACAAACCTTCTGGAGTTTTATGACAAGGTAACAGAAGTAAGACACGAGAAAGAGGGGTGGGTTGATTACGTTTTCCTGGACTGCAGGAAGGCCTTCGACACAGTTCCTCACAAGAGATTAGTACAGAAGCTGGAGGATCAGGCGTGTATAACAGGAAGGGCACCACAATGGATCAGAGAATACCCGACAGGGAGGCAACAACGAGTCATGGTACGTGAAGAGGTATCACAGTGGGCGCCTGTGACGAGCGGGATCCCAAAGGGGTCAGTTCTATGACCAGTCCTATTTTTGATATACGTGAATGACATGATGAAGTGTCCCTGTTAAGAACATAAGAAAGAAGGAACACTGCAGCAGGCCTGTTGGCCCATACTAGGCAGGTCCTTTACAACCCTTCCCACTAACAAAATATATGCAAACCCAATTTTCAATGCTACCCAAGAAATAAGTTTCGATGATTCTATTTACTCATTATGCACACACACACACACACACACACACACACACACACACACACACACACCCTAGTGTTTTTAAGGCGTGCAGTAACTGCTAGCAGTACTCAGTGGTAGTGACATCATTAGTTAACAATACTACGAGTGATAACTAAAGTTATTAGTTAAAAAATGTCGAGAGGAAGCCTGAAATCATCGATATTTCAAAGCGCCAAACCGTTGTGGGTCTACTAGGCGCTGTTGCCACACAGATTCAAACATACAAAGATCAAAGTGAGTGTGGAAACGGGTGATCAAGAATTACCAGCGTTTGGCTAACAAGTGAAATGTGGGGCACCATACAGTGAGAGTTAATAAGCAAAAGGGGAAAGGAAAAATAAAATATATAACAATGGA
Source organism: Cherax quadricarinatus (assembly GCF_038502225.1). Classification (NCBI taxonomy): domain Eukaryota; kingdom Metazoa; phylum Arthropoda; class Malacostraca; order Decapoda; family Parastacidae; genus Cherax; species Cherax quadricarinatus. Next base: position 227,299 of record NW_027195286.1, read on the forward strand.
AGGTGGCAGCAGTAGGCCTGCTTAAGCAGTGACGTCACGACAAGTTGAGTGCCATTATACATATAAAGGGAAGTGTATATAATGTGAAGTGTATACTGTCATAAGTGAAAAGTGAAATCGCGTGAGGAACGAGGGATGTATGAGCACATATGGTTATAAACATTACGGGTGAAGGATCTCCAAAATAGGGATTTAAGGCCTACGTACGATGACTTCGTTATCAGCATCTGGCAACTTATCACCAACCGTTGCCAGTGCAAGTATCACTCACCTATTTGTGGTTTGCATGTTGCAGGCTCTGGCTTCTGGCTTTGCATCACTGTTAGATACTGGTCACTCACTCCTGCAAGCTATTGCAGAATTAGAGTAGAAATAGCTTAGATAAAGCAAGATAGTGTTTATGAGTGTGGGAGGACAGCAGTCTAGCGAGGGGTAGTGTAGGGATTAGGTAGTATTACTACCAGTAGTTATTAGTAGTGAGAATACTTAGGAAGCTAGGAAGTCCTCTCTCAACGTGAACAAGGAATAGGATAATGACCAGCAATAATTGATACTTAAATCCAGAAAGGGCAATAAGTGGAGAGAGTAGCATTACTAGGAAAGACAGCTGGGACTAAATTTTGAGCCTACATGACAGAGAGGTATAACGGATCTTTAAACCACACCACATACCCCCCCTAACCATCCCTCCCTCACACACACACACAAGGGCAGACACTCATAGAAGCTTTAGACCCTAGTAGCAATTTCCGCTTTTTATAACCCAGAATTACTGGTATGTATTAACAGTATCTCCCCCTCATACCTCCCCCATACACACGAAGACACACATATGCACACATACACACACACAGCTTTTAAGGGCAACATTGTAAGTAGGTGGGGTCAAGTCCCAGGAGGGTGGGGGTCAGGTCACAAGAAGTTACGGCCAGTCAAAGACCACTGAGACTCACATTACACCGCACAAGTCACCTACCTCACACACACACACTCACATACACACATACATACACACACATACACAAACAAACACAAACAAACACACACACACACACACACACACACATACACACACATTCAAATAGGTGAGTACAAATAGGTGAGTACACACATGCACACACACACACACACACACACACACACACACACACACACACACACACACACACACACACACACACACACACACACACACACACACACACACACACACACACACACACACACACACACACACACACAACACACACACACACACACACACACACACACACAACACACACACACACACAACACACACACACACACAATAACACACACACAACACAACACACACACACACAACACACACACAACACAACACAACACACACACACAACACACACACACACACACACACACACACACACACACACACACACACACACACACACACACACACACACACACACACACACACACACACACACACACACACACACACACACACGACATGACGGAAGGAATAGACTCTGAGGTGTCCCTGTTTGCAGATGACGTGAAGTTGATGAGAAGAATTCACTCGATCGAAGACCAGGCAGAACTACAAAGGGATCTGGACAGGCTGCAGACCTGGTCCAGCAATTGGCTCCTGGAGTTCAATCCCACCAAGTGCAAAGTCATGAAGATTGGGGAAGGGCAAAGAAGACCGCAGACGGAGTACAGTCTAGGGGGCCAGAGACTACAAACCTCACTCAAGGAAAAAAGATCTTGGGGTGAGTATAACACCAGGCACATCTCCTGAAGTGCACATCAACCAAATAACTGCTGCAGCATATGGGCGCCTAGCAAACCTCAGAACAGCATTCCGACATCTTAATAAGGAATCATTCAGGACCCTGTACACCGTGTACGTTAGGCCCATATTGGAGTATGTGTACTAGAGAATGGAAAAGGTACAGAAGACAGAGAACTCAGGAAAATAAAGAGATTAGCCGAAGAGCCAGAAACGAATATGCACAGATAAGAAGGGAGGCTCAGGGACAATATGAAAATGGCATAGCATCGAAAGTCAAGACTGACCCGAAGCTGTTGTACAGCCACATCAGGAGGAAAACAACAGTCAAGGACCAGGTAATCAGACTGAGGAAGGGTGATGGGGAACTCACAAGAAACGACCGGGAGGTATGTCAGGAGCTCAACACGAGATTTAAAGAAGTATTTACAGTGGAAACCAATAGGACTCAAGGAAATCAGAACAGGGTGGTACACCAGCAAGTGCTGGATGAGGTACATAGAACCAAGGAGGAGGTGAAGAAGCTGCTATGCGAACTTGACACCTCAAAGGCGGTGGGACCAGACAACATCTCTCCATGGGTCCTTAAAGAGGGAGCAGAGATATTGTGTGTACCATTAACAAAGATATTCAACACATCATTTGAAACTGGGCAACTCCCCGAGGTATGGAAGATGGCAAATGTAGTCCCAATTTTTAAAAAGGGAGACAGACATGAGGCACTAAACTGCAGACCTGTATCACTAACGTGTATAGTATACAAGGTCATGGAGATCATCAGGAGGAGAGTGGTGGAGCACCTGGAAAGAAACAAGTGTATAATTGACAACCAGCACGGTTTCAGGGAAGGAAAATCCTGTGTCACAAACCTACTAGAGTTTTATGACAAGGTGACAGAAGTAAGACAAGAGAGAGAGGGGGGTGGATCGACTGCATTTTTTTTGGACTGCAAGAAGGCCTTCGACACAGTTCCTCACAAGAGGTTACTGCAAAAGCTAGAGGATCAGACACACATAACAGGAAAGGCACTGCAAAGGATCAGAGAATACCTGACAGGGAGGCAACAACGAGTCATGGTACGTGACGAGGTGTCAGAGTGGGCGCTTGTGACAAGCGGGGTTCCACAGGGGTCAGTCTTAGGACCTGTGCTGTTCTTGGTATATGTGAACGACATAACGGAAGGGATAGACTCAGAAGTGTCCTTGTTTGCAGATGATGTGAAGTTAATGAGAAGAATCAAATCGGATGAAGATCAGGCAGGACTACAAAGACACCTGGACAGGCTACAAGCCTGGTCCAGCAATTGGCTCCTTGAGTTTAACCCTGCCAAATGCAAAGTCGTGAAGATTGGGGAAAGGGGAAAGAAGACCGCAGGCACAATATAGTTTACATGGCCAAAGTCTGCAAACCTCAGTCAAGGAAAAAGATCTGGGGGAGAGTATAACACCGAGCATATCTCCTGAGGCGCACATCTATCAGATAACTGCTGCAGCATACGGGCGCCTGGCAAACCTACGGATAGCGTTCCGATACCTCAGTAAGGATTCATTCAAGACTCTGTATACCATTTACGTCAGGCCCATACTGGAGTATGCAGCACAAGTTTGGAATCCACACCTAGTCAAGCACGTCAAGAAATTAGAGAAAGTGCAAAGGTGTGCAACAAGACTAGTCCCAGAACTACGGGGATTGTCCTACGAAGAAAGGTTGAGGGAAATCGGCCTGACGACACTGGAGGACAGGAGGGTCTGGGGAGACATGATAACGACATATAAAATACTGCGCGGAATAGACAAGGTGGACAAAGACCGGATGTTCCAGAGATGGGACACGGACACAAGAGGTCACAATTGGAAGTTGAAGACTCAGATGAATCAAAGGGATGTTAGGAAGTATTTCTTCAGTCATAGAGTAGTCAGGCCATGGAATAGCCTAGAAAGTAACGTAGTGGAGGCGGGAACCAAACATAGTTTTAAGGCGAGGTATGATAAAGCTCATGGGGCAGGGAGAGAGAGGACCTAGTAGCAATCAGCGATGAGGCGGGGCCAGGAGCTATGACTCGACCCCTGCAACCACAAATAGGTGAGTATACGCACACGCACGTACACACACACACACACACACACACACACACACACACACACACACACACACACACTCATACACATACACACACACAAACACACACAAACACACACAAACACACACACACACAAACACACACGCACACACACACACACACACACACACACACACACACACACACACACACACACACACACACACATACACACACACAACACACACACAAACACACACAAACACACACAGGAGCTAGGAGCTAGGACTCGACCCCTGCAACCACAAATAGGTGAGTACACACACACACACACACACACACACACACACACACACACACACACACACACACGTTCCAGGGAGGGGACACAGAAACAAGAGGCCACAATTGGAAGTTGAAGACACAAATGAGTCAGAGAGATAGTAGGAAGTATTTCTTAAGTCATAGAGTTGTAAGGCAGTGGAATAGCCTAGAAAATGACGTAGTGGAGGCAGGAACCATACACAGTTTTAAGACGAGGTTTGATAAAGCTCATGGAGCGGGGAGAGAGAGGGCCTAGTAGCAACCGGTGAAGAGGCGGGGCCAGGAGCTAGGACTCGACCCCTGCAACCACAAATAGGTGAGTACACACACACACACACACACACAGTTCCACACAAGAGATTGGTGCAAAAACTGGAGGACCAAGCAGGGATAACAGGGAAGGCACTAAACTGGATCAGGGAATACTTGTCAGGAAGACAGCAGCGAGTCATGGTACGTGGCAAGGTGTCAGAGTGGGCACCTGTGACCAGCGGGGTCCCACAGGGGTCAGTCCTAGGACCAGTACTGTTTCTGGTATTTGTGAACGACATGACGGAAGGAATAGACTCTGAGGTGTCGCTGTTTGCAGATGACGTGAAGTTGATGAGAAGAATTCACTCGATCGAAGACCAGGCAGAAATACAAAGGGATCTGGACAGGCTGCAGACCTGGTCCAGCAATTGGCTCCTGGAGTTCAATCCCACCAAGTGCAAAGTCATGAAGATTGGGGAAGGGCAAAAAAGACCGCAGAGGAGTACAGTCTAGGGGGCCAGAGAATACAAACCTCACTCAAGGAAAAAGATCTTGGGGTAAGTATAACACCAGGCACATCTCCTGAAGTGCACATCAAACAAATAACTGCTGCAGCATATGGGCGCCTAGCAAACCTCAGAACAGCATTCCGACATCTTAATAAGGAATCGTTCAGGACCCTGTACACCGTGTACGTTAGGCCCATATTGGAGTATGCGGCACCAGTTTGGAACCCACACTTAGCCAAGCACGTAAAGAAACAAGAGAAAGTGCAAAGGTTTGCAACAAGACTAGTCCCAGAGCTAAGAGGTATGTCCTATGAGGAGAGGTTAAGGGAAATCAACCTGACGACACTGGAGGACAGGAGAGATAGGGAGGACATGATAACGAGATACAAAATACTGAGAGGAATTGACAAGGTGGACAAAGACAGCATGTTCCAGAGATTGGACACAGTAACAAGGGGACACAGTTGGAAGTTGAAGACACAGATGAATCACAGGGATGTTAGGAAGTATTTCTTCAGCCACAGAGTAGTCAGGAAGTGGAATAGTTTGGGAAGCGATGTAGTGGAGGCAGGATCCATACATAGCTTTAAGCAGAGGTATGATAAAGCTCACGGCTCAGGGAGAGTGGCCCGGTGGTCTGGTGGCTAAAGCTCCCGCTTCACACACGGAGGGCCCGGGTTCGATTCCCGGCGGGTGGAAATTCCGACACGTTTCCTTACACCTATTGTCCTGTTCACCTAGCAGCAAATAGGTACCTGGGTGTTAGTCGACTGGTGGGCGCATCCTGGGGGACAAGATTAAGGACCCCAATGGAAATAAGTTAGACAGTCCTCGGGGTGAGCACTGACTTTCTTGGGTTATCCTGGGTGGCTAACCCTCCGGGGTTAAAAATCCGAACGAAATCTTATCTTATCTTATCTAGTAGCGATCAGTGAAGAGGCAGGGCCAGGACCTCGGACTCGACCCCCGCAACCTCAACTAGGTGAGTACAACTAGGTGAGTACACCCCCACACACACACAAAACACACACACACACACACACACACGCACACACACACACACACACACACACACACACACACACACACACACACACACACCCCCACACACACACACACACACACCCACACACACACACACCACCACACACACACACAAACACAGACACACACACACACACACGCACACGCACACACACACACACACACACACACACACACACACAGTGTAGTGGTCACAAGCGCCAGGCTCGAGGATCTTAGTGCTTTTTGGGCGTGTTTTTTGCAGCTAGAAGCATCCAGTGTTAGTGACAACGTCAGTGAACAACCCCACAAGTGATAACCAATGTGTTAGAAAAAAAATAAAAAGGGGAGAGAAAGCCTGAAATTATACAAAAAAAATTTCAAAGTGCCAGTTTTGTTGAGGCCTAGTGGGGACCTGTTGCCACATTTTACATATATACAAAGTACAAGAGTGACTAAAGAGAAAAGACCCAAATAGAATTAAGAGAGGGTGGTAACGACAAAATGTGATGTATCACACAGCGTGAACAAGCTAGCCAGAAAGGGGAAAATATATGTATACATAAATATATATAAGCAGAGGTGGTCAGCAGTAGGCCTGAGGAGTAGGCCGCCATAACAGGTTGGGTGTCATCACAAATAGTAGTACTTACCAAAAGTGGAGTGAAAATTATAAAAATAGCAGTAACAAGTGATAAGTGTGGTAAATGAGGACTCAAAGGGCAAGAGATAAGTATAGCTGAAGAAGTCAGAGGCGGAAGGGCGAGGGGTACGAGTCATCATACAACGAGCATCGTACAGCGAGCATCGTACATCAGGCATCTGGATGGACGTCCCCCTGAGTAACGTACAAATCTCACTTGTCTGTGGTGGCGGAAGTCTGAGGTAGAGCCGGGCCCGGGGACACTGGTAGCTGCTATCTTTAACCCTGCTCCAGGGCATTATCATCCCAAAACACCTAGCAGTATGGAAAGATAAAATTTGTGGGACAAGGGACTAATGGGACTACAGCCCTGACAACAGTTTCGAGAGATAATGTTTTAGGACACAAAGACAGTACAATCTGAGAAGCAAGTATGGGGACACATGTAGTAAAGGTAGTGAAAGATGACTTTTAAAACACGCTAGTATTATAATTATTAGAACTACTCTCAGGTTAATGGTATCTCATTAGTAATTCGGGTACACAAAGTGAGTTGTAGTTCTGGGACATATAAACAACTGACGTGCCACACACACACAACGCACACACACATACACACTGGGGCCGGAGCTGGGTCTCGACCCCTGAAACCACATCTAGGAGTAAAACAGCTGATCCTTGGAATCTGAGCCGCCCACCCACAGAACCCCCTGCCCCTTTCCCTTCCCTATTTTTTTCCTCCTCCTCTCCTTCCCCCACTCATCCTCACTCACTCTCTCCTTCTCTCTCTCTCTCTCTTCTCTCTCTCTCTCTCTCTCTCTCTCTCTCTCCTCTCTCTCTTTTCTCTCTCTCTCTCTCTCTCTCTCTCTCTCTCTCTCTCTCTCTCTCTCTCTCTCTTTCCCCTTTCCCCCTCTCTTTTTTTTTTTTTTTTTTTTTTTTTTTTTTTTTTTACACATGGGGTTTTACAAGTAAGATCCTAGCTTTTTTTTTTGACAGCTATTTACAGGTAGGTTCCTAACTTGTGCAAGCTAAGGCTGTTACCTACATCAGCTCATTTGAAAGCATTTTATTGTTATGAGACATACAAGTAGAACAGGATGAAGTTGGGCCATCTGTGGGCCCAGCATTTTCATTTGATCAACTGACGTTATCTCGGCATCATTGTGATGTTTAACAGTTCCCTTTTTCCTT
>NW_027195287.1:0-5000 GCF_038502225.1 Cherax quadricarinatus
CTCAACTCGTCCATCTTATTCCTAGCACTGCGACTATTTGTGTAATATATACTTAAGGACCCTCCTTTCTCTTTATCATTCCTGCTCCTTTCTGTTATTCCACTAAACCTATTACTGTCCTTGTCAATTAGTGCCACTGGCTTTCCGATATCCACCTCATTTTGCCTATTACTAGTTCTCCTAGTACTCATATTACTACCCTGAGACTTCACAGTTTTCCCGCAAAAACCCATACCACTAACTATTCCTAGTTTAAAGACCTAACAGCTCCCTCCACTGCGTTGGCCAGTGCTCCCACCCCACACCTAGATAAGTGAACCCCATCCCTGGCATACATGTCATTTCTGCCATAGAAGAGGTCCCAGTTGTCAATGAATGTTACCGCATTTTCCTTACAGTATTTGTCCAGCCAGCAATTGACACCAATTGCTCTGGACAACCATTCATTTCCAACTCCTCTCCTTGGCAAAATGCCACATATGACAGGTTTCCCACCCTTCCTCCTAATTATCTCTATTGCTGACCTATACCTGCTAATCAGGTCCTCACTCCTACGTCTGCCAACATCGTTGCCTCCAGCACTGAGACAGATAATAGGATTGCTCCCATTACCTCTCATGATGTCATCCAGACGGCTAACAATATCCTTCATCCCAGCCCCAGGAAAACACACTCTCTGCCTCCTACTCCTGTCCTTCAAGCAGAATGCCCTATCCATGTACCTAATCTGGCTATCCCCAACAACAACAATGTTTTTACCTTCCTTTGCGTCGTCCGTCGTGATGCTCCGAGTAGTCGACTCACATTCGCCAGGTAGCATTACACCATGCTTTGGCATGTTACACTTAATTACCGTATTCCTTTCTACTTCTCTGTATCATGTTCAAATAAATAAATAAATAAATAAATAAATAGTTAGATGACAGGTATCACTGTCACTCTGGCAGTGTTTCTGAAGTAGTCAATCTTATATTTTTTTATTCATCTTCCTGTGCCATATGAAGGAAGAATTGTTACAATAAGTATGTTCTTGTTGGCAACTCCATCTGCAGCCTTGTTGCTGAGGCAGCAGTGAGAATTGTCAACAATAATGCATAGATGATTCTGACACCATTACATCTGAAGTTCAGGATCCCACATGATGATAAACACGAATTAATGTAAATCACTGATTCAGTAGGACTGAATCAGATGCAGCACTCATACAGTAAATGCCTATTTTCGTTCTCCTTTTTCTTAAATTAATTTATTCTATGTGCATGGCTCCAGAAGAATATTTAATAAATAGGTAAATCACTTTAGCCATTTAAGCAGCGATCCTTCAAAGAACATGCACCCAACAGAGTTAGGTGGCACAGCCTCTGTGGCACAATTGGTTAGCGCGTTCGGCTGTTAACCGAAAGGTTGGTGGTTCGAGCCCACCCGGGGGCGAAGGTTTTTATATTGGGTGTCCCGTAGCTTGATCGCTAGTGCACTCAGCTCACACACTGAGGTTTGGAGATCGGATCTCTGGTACGGCTGGGAAACATTAGGGACGTGTTTCCATAAGACACCTGCTGTCCATGTTCACCCATCATTAAAAAATGGGTACCTGGGTGTTAGTCGACGGGTGTGAGTCGCATCCTGGGACAAAACTGATCTAATTTACCCGAAATGCTCAGCATAACAAGCGGCTGTCTGTACAGTAGTATATCATGGATGTCAGTTAGGCCTGTATACTTGTAGTTGTTGAAATAAAGATATTATTATTATTATTATTATTATTAATAAATATTATTATTATTATTATTATTATTATTATTATTATTATTATTATTATTATTATTATTATTTTTATTATGATAGGCGTTGCTCATGATCTGAGGATACTAGAGGTAGTGGTAGGCTCAAGGCTAATTTTAACCACCTCCCGTTTGAATACCAGCCTCCCCAAGCATGAACAACACCTAGCTCTGCTGGGTGCATGATTATTTAAGGATTGCTGGTTAAGTGGTTAATGTAATGTGAATGTTGTTCTGTCTCTTGAGGCTAGAGAATGTGTTTCAAGATTTAATCCCTTCTGGCTGCAGTTTGATAAATATTTCAATACTACTTGTTTCGTGGTTTCATTAATATATATATATATATATATATATATATATATATATATATATATATATATATATATATATATATATATATATATATATATATATATATATATATATATATATATATATATATATATATATATATATATATATATATATATATATATATATATATATATATATATATATATATATATATATATATAAATGAGTGTAAGAGTGTATTTGTTTTACATGATGGTAGGATTACTGATGTCTTTTTTTTTTGTCTGTAAACACACAAGATAACTTTTACTTACAATTAAGTCACACTACATTGTATGTAGACACACTCATGTGATTTTTCTTTGTTTTTTAATAGTTCGGTCTGATTTTGGAAAAAAAAAATCTCACATCTCATGGCGATAGGAAGCAGAATGAAAGATAATGACCTGCTCACCAGGTACCTGTCCCTCACAAAACTTTCCTACTTCCTGAGATGCTACCCAGCCTTCAGCAGTCTCAAACTCAAAGAATATGGCTCCTTAAAAACCATGCTAGAGAGTGTACTGTATCTTTCCCTTGAAGATGGATAGTGGTTGCAAGCCTCACTTCCAGTCAGGTTTGGAGGGCTGCGAGTATACAAATCCTGCCAAATTATCCTACCTGCTTTCTTATCCTCCTTCATTTCATCAAATGAGTTAATAAAACAAATTCTTCTCGACATCCTTGGTGACTCAGCAGGAATATAGAATCCTGGCTGAGGAGTGTCATTGCCAAATGGGAGACTCTCGCTACTCCAGCACCAAAACCTACTGAAGCACTGACCTACAAACAATCGAGCTAGAATGGCCCCCGTCACAGAAAAGGTGCTTGCCAACATGCTCAGGGCTGCAACATCCAACAGGAAGACTGCTTTTTCTCCAAGCTGTGAGTACACATCACTTTGGAGACTTCCTGCAAACAGTTCCCATTTCGGCAACGAGAACACGCCTCGACCCATAGACCCTCCGAATAGCAGTGACTCTCCACCTCGCTGCCCCAAGTCACACAGAATATACGTTTATTTGCGGTGATGCACAAGCCGGCCGATATGGTCTATATGGTCTCATCTGCTCCAGAACCAAGGGCTATCATGAAAGGGCAATAAGGCCAACTACATCATAGAGAGGAGCCTTGCTACAGGTGGGTGCCAAGCCGAGAGAGATCCCCTATCTCTAGCATCCATCAATATTCACAATGCTTCAAACCGCCCCGATGGGATCACCATCTATTCTTGGAAGAAAGGCAAACTTTTAGCATGGGACAATACCTGCATGCCGACGTTGGCTGACACCTACATCCATTAGAGTGCTGGGCAGCAGGAAGGTGCTGCTGATCACAGGTAGGAGTACAAGAACAGCAAATACAGAGACATAAGCCATCAGTATCAATTCGTCCCATTGGGATCAGAAATATTAGGGTCATTGGGATAGAACGCCACACGTTTCCTCAAAAAAACTACCTCCCAGACTACTGACACTGCCAGGAACCCGAGGGCGGCTACATTCATTTTCCAGGGCCCAGTATGGCCATCTAGAGGGAAAATGTTTGTGTCCTTTGCTCGTGTCCAGCTTCAGAGGAGCTGGAGGAGATTCATAATATTTGATATATCGTACCAATGTATTCATGTTTTCGTTATATATATATATATATATATATATATATATATATATATATATATATATATATATATATATATATATATACATATATATATATATATATATATATATATAATCAATAACACTGCGCTAGCCAAGGATTCGAACCCATGTTGTACTGGCCTGCCTCATGGTAAGCGAGAACCACATGACGCTTTGAACCACAGGACCACCCAGGTGGTTGGGTGGTCCTGTGGTTTAAAGCGATATATATATAAGCGATATATATATATATATATATATATATATATATATATATATATATATATATATATATATATATATATATATAATCATCATGGGCTTGCCCATGATGATTATAAATAAATCCAGCTTATATAATCCACAACTACCAAAAAAAAATTGTGCAAAAAAAAAAATTGTGCAGTGGTTAACCAAAAAATTGAAGAAGGCAACACTGATGATACAGTTGTTTATTATGGTTCCTGCACGTTGTATTTATTTATTTATATTCCAGATCTCCCTGAAACTGTCTGCACTACAAGCTTCCGATTAATAGTATTGTAGGTAGGTATCATTCACTGAAGATGTACAGGTGTAATCACATACAATCTGCTTACTATCCTTCCTGACTTCCCTCAGGTATCAGTACCTGAGGTTTCCGTTCTGCTGGGCAGCAGGTCTGTAGCGAGAATTAGCTTGATGATGTCTTTGACCTCTTATGTTCTGCATATTTTCCTTCTGACATGACTGACGACACCAAGGAACCTGAATTCAGGTAATACTCTACCGCAAATGCGCTTTATTCAGTGAGTATGGGGGAGGCTAGGAGAAGAGCTTCACAAATCCAAATAGTGTGAGAGTCCAGGCAAGTGCCTAAGGTGGAATTAGGGATATCCAAAACTAAATTTCCTGAATGAGGGGCACTCACCGCTAGAACACAAGCTCAGCATTTATTGGGCGATTTGAGAAAAAAATACTACTTAATAATACTACAATCTACTATTTACACGTTAAATTAAATTTAACATGAGATGTGGGAAAAAAACTTTACACTTCGACTTCCTTCTAAGATCTTCATGAGGAATACAATAGAGTCTGGATTTTTATAGGAGCAAATTTATGGGTCAGTTGTATGTTGATGTAAATTGGTCATCCCCTTCTGCTGTGGTATAAACAAAATAATCCGTTTCACCCACGTATTTTTTCATCTCAAAGTATTTTTTTTATATAAAAAAGTTAAATGATGAGAGGTCTGAGGTATACT
>NW_027195287.1:15000-65000 GCF_038502225.1 Cherax quadricarinatus
AATGGAAAAAGTACAAAAGGCAGAGAACACACGAAAATAGGGAGATCAGTCGCAGAGCCAGGAATGAGTACGCACAGGTAAGGAGGGAGGCCCAGCGACAGTATGAAAATGACATAGCATCGAGAATCAAGACTGACCCGAAACTGCTGTATAGCCACATCAGGAGGAAGACAACAGTCAAAGACCAGGTGATCAGATTAAGGACAGAAGGTGGAGAACTCACAAGAAATGATCAGGAGATATGTGAGGAGCTGAACAGGAGATTTAAGGAAGTTTTTACAGTAGAGACAGGAAGGGCTGTGGGAAGACAGCACAGAAGGGAACATCAAGAGGGAATATACCAACAAGTGTTGGATGACATACGAACAACTGAGGAGGAGGTGAAGAAGCTCTTAAGTGACCTTGACACCTCAAAGGTGATGGGACCGGACAACATCTCCCCATGGGTCCTTAGAGAAGGAGCAGAGATGCTGTGCGTGCCTCTAACCACAATCTTCAACACATCCCTTGAAACTGGGCAACTACCTGAGAAATGGAAGACAGCTAATGTAGTCCCCATATTTAAGAAAGGAAATAGAAACGAGGCACTAAACTACAGACCTGTGTCTCTGACATGTATTGTGTGCAAAGTCATGGAGAAGATTATCAGGAGGAGAGTGGTCGAACACCTGGAAAGGAACAAGATTATAAATGAAAACCAGCATGGGTTCATGGAAGGCAAATCTTGTATCACAAACCTCCTGGAGTTTTATGACAAGGTAACAGAAGTAAGACACGAGAGAGAGGGGTGGGTAGATTGCGTTTTCCTAGACTGCAGGAAGGCCTTTGACACAGTTCCCCACAAGAGATTAGTGCAGAAGCTGGAGGATCAGGCGCATGTAAAAGAGAGAGCACTGCAATGGATAAGGGAATACCTGACAGGGAGGCAGCAACGAGTCATGGTACGTGAAGAGGTATCACAGTGGGCGCCTGTTACGAGTGGGGTCCCACAGGGGGTCAGTTCTAGGACCAGTGCTATTTTTGATACATGTGAACGACATGATGGAAGGAATAGACTCTGAAGTGTCCCTGTTCGCAGATGATGTGAAGTTGATGAGAAGAATTAAATCGGACGAGGATGAGGCAAGACTGCAAAGAGACCTGGACAGGCTGGACATGTGGTCCAGTAACTGGCTTCTCGAATTCAATCCAGCCAAATGCAAAGTCATGAAGATTGGGGAGGGGCAAAGAAGACCGCAGACAGAGTATAGGCTAGGTGGACAAAGACTACAGACCTCACTCAGGGAGAAAGATCTTGGGGTGACCATAACACCGAGCACATCACCGGAGGCACACATCAACCAAATAACCGCTGCAGTATACGGGCGCCTGGCAAACCTGAGAATAGCGTTCCGATACCTTAATAAGGAATCGTTCAAGACACTGTACACTGTGTATGTTAGGCCCATACTGGAGTATGCAGCACCAGTCTGGAACCCACACCTGGTCAAGCACGTCAAGAACTTAGAGAACATAAGAACATAAGAACATAAGAAAGGTGGAACACTGCAGGAGGCCTGTTGGCCCATACTAGGCAGGTCCTTTACAATTCATCCCACTAACAAAACATTTGCCCAACCCAATTTTCAATGCCACCCAAGAAATAAGCTCTGATGTGAAAGTCCCACTCAAATCCAACCCCTCCCACTCATGTACTTATCCAACCTAAATTTGAAACTACCCAAAGTCCCAGCCTCAATAACCCAACTAGGTAGACTGTTCCACTCATCTACTACCCTATTTCCAAAGCAATACTTTCCTATGTCCTTTCTGAATCTAAACTTATCTAATTTAAATCCATTACTGCGGGTTCTCTCTTGGAGACACATCCTCAAGACCTTATTAATATCCCCTTTATTAATACCTATCTTCCACTTATACACTTCGATCAGGTCTCCCCTCATTCTTCGTCTAACAAGTGAATGTAACTTAAGAGTCTTCAATCTTTCTTCATAAGGAAGATTTCTAATGCTATGTATTAATTTAGTCATCCTACGCTGAATGTTTTCTAACGAATTTATGTCCATTCTGTAATATGGAGATCAGAACTGAGCTGCATAATCTAGGTGAGGCCTTACTAATGATGTATAAAGCTGCAGTATGACCTCTGGACTTCTGTTGCTTACACTTCTTGATATAAATCCCAGTAATCTATTTGCCTTATTACGTACGCTTAGGCATTGCTGTCTTGGTTTAAGGTTGCTGCTCACCATAACCCCCAAGTCCATTTCGCAATCTATATGACTAAGTTCTACATCATTTAACTTATAAGTACTAGGGTTATGGGCACTCCCAAGCTTCAGAACCTTCCATTTATCTACACTGAACTGCATCTGCCACTTTTCTGACCAAGAATAGAGTTTGTTTAAATCCTCCTGAAGTTTCATAACATCTACGTTTGAATCAATTATCCTACCTATCTTTGTGTCATCGGCGTATTTGCTCATATCACTAGTAATTCCTGAAGATTGAGACACTTATGCAGCATATGGGAATCTTTATTCAGGAAACGTTTCGCCACACAGTGGCTTCATCAGTCCAATACAAAGAGGAAGGCGTAAGGAGAGGAGGAGAATGAGGTAATCAGTCCCTCAACCTGGAGTCGATGTGTTCAGTCCATCAATCTTGTAGAATGTACAGCATAGGGCCGTAGACGTGGCTTATATACTGTAGTGAGGTGACGTAAAGCAGGTGGAGGCGGGGTCATAGTGGTACCATCCACTAGTCGAAGTAGGTCTTCGTCCAAAGGTTGAACAAGTGTTGAAGAATTCTTTGTAACAAGATCCCATGATGCTGCAGTGTCTGACAGTTGTGATGAATGGTTTGAAAAACCGACATGTTGAAGATTGAGACACTTATGCAGCATATGGGAATCTTTATTCAGGAAACGTTTCGCCACACAGTGGCTTCATCAGTCCAATACAAAGAGGAAGGCGTAAGGAGAGGAGGAGAATGAGGTAATCAGTCCCTCAACCTGGAGTCGATGTGTTCAGTCCATCAATCTTGTAGAATGTACAGCATAGGGCCGTAGACGTGGCTTATATACTGTAGTGAGGTGACGTAAAGCAGGTGGAGGCGGGGTCATAGTGGTACCATCCACTAGTCGAAGTAGGTCTTCGTCCAAAGGTTGAACAAGTGTTGAAGAATTCTTTGTAACAAGATCCCATGATGCTGCAGTGTCTGACAGTTGTGATGAATGGTTTGAAAAACCGACATGTTGAAGATTGAGACACTTATGCAGCATATGGGAATCTTTATTCAGGAAACGTTTCGCCACACAGTGGCTTCATCAGTCCAATACAAAGAGGAAGGCGTAAGGAGAGGAGGAGAATGAGGTAATCAGTCCCTCAACCTGGAGTCGATGTGTTCAGTCCATCAATCTTGTAGAATGTACAGCATAGGGCCGTAGACGTGGCTTATATACTGTAGTGAGGTGACGTAAAGCAGGTGGAGGCGGGGTCATAGTGGTACCATCCACTAGTCGAAGTAGGTCTTCGTCCAAAGGTTGAACAAGTGTTGAAGAATTCTTTGTAACAAGATCCCATGATGCTGCAGTGTCTGACAGTTGTGATGAATGGTTTGAAAAACCGACATGTTGAAGATTGAGACACTTATGCAGCATATGGGAATCTTTATTCAGGAAACGTTTCGCCACACAGTGGCTTCATCAGTCCAATACAAAGAGGAAGGCGTAAGGAGAGGAGGAGAATGAGGTAATCAGTCCCTCAACCTGGAGTCGATGTGTTCAGTCCATCAATCTTGTAGAATGTACAGCATAGGGCCGTAGACGTGGCTTATATACTGTAGTGAGGTGACGTAAAGCAGGTGGAGGCGGGGTCATAGTGGTACCATCCACTAGTCGAAGTAGGTCTTCGTCCAAAGGTTGAACAAGTGTTGAAGAATTCTTTGTAACAAGATCCCATGATGCTGCAGTGTCTGACAGTTGTGATGAATGGTTTGAAAAACCGACATGAGATTGAGACACTTATGCAGCATATGGGAATCTTTATTCAGGAAACGTTTCGCCACACAGTGGCTTCATCAGTCCAATACAAAGAGGAAGGCGTAAGGAGAGGAGGAGAATGAGGTAATCAGTCCCTCAACCTGGAGTCGATGTGTTCAGTCCATCAATCTTGTAGAATGTACAGCATAGGGCCGTAGACGTGGCTTATATACTGTAGTGAGGTGACGTAAAGCAGGTGGAGGCGGGGTCATAGTGGTACCATCCACTAGTCGAAGTAGGTCTTCGTCCAAAGGTTGAACAAGTGTTGAAGAATTCTTTGTAACAAGATCCCATGATGCTGCAGTGTCTGACAGTTGTGATGAATGGTTTGAAAAACCGACATGTTGAAGATTGAGACACTTATGCAGCATATGGGAATCTTTATTCAGGAAACGTTTCGCCACACAGTGGCTTCATCAGTCCAATACAAAGAGGAAGGCGTAAGGAGAGGAGGAGAATGAGGTAATCAGTCCCTCAACCTGGAGTCGATGTGTTCAGTCCATCAATCTTGTAGAATGTACAGCATAGGGCCGTAGACGTGGCTTATATACTGTAGTGAGGTGACGTAAAGCAGGTGGAGGCGGGGTCATAGTGGTACCATCCACTAGTCGAAGTAGGTCTTCGTCCAAAGGTTGAACAAGTGTTGAAGAATTCTTTGTAACAAGATCCCATGATGCTGCAGTGTCTGACAGTTGTGATGAATGGTTTGAAAAACCGACATGTTGAAGATTGAGACACTTATGCAGCATATGGGAATCTTTATTCAGGAAACGTTTCGCCACACAGTGGCTTCATCAGTCCAATATTTGATATTATTTACTTAGATTTTAGTAAGGCTTTTGATAGAGTTCCGCACCATAGACTGTTAAAGAAAGTAGCAGCTCATGGCATTGGGGGAAAAGTGCTCTCGTGGATCGAGTCATGGCTCACTGACAGGATGCAGAGAGTGTCCATAAATGGGGTTAAATCAAAGTGGGGATCTGTAACAAGTGGCGTTCCACAGGGATCAGTCTTGGGCCCGTTGTTGTTTATAATATATATCAATGATCTTGATGAGGGAATTACTAGTGATATGAGCAAATTCGCCGATGACACAAAGATAGGTAGGATAATTGATTCAAACGTAGATGTTATGAAACTTCAGGAGGATTTAAACAAACTCTATTCTTGGTCAGAAAAGTGGCAGATGCAGTTCAATGTAGATAAATGGAAGGTTCTGAAGCTTGGGAGTGCCCATAACCCTAGTACTTATAAGTTAAATGATGTAGAACTTAGCCATATAGATTGCGAAATGGACTTGGGGGTTATGGTGAGCAGCAACCTTAAACCAAGACAGCAATGCCTAAGCGTACGTAATAAGGCAAATAGATTACTGGGATTTATATCAAGAAGTGTAAGCAACAGAAGTCCAGAGGTCATACTGCAGCTTTATACATCATTAGTAAGGCCTCACCTAGATTATGCAGCTCAGTTCTGATCTCCATATTACAGAATGGACATAAATTCGTTAGAAAACATTCAGCGTAGGATGACTAAATTAATACATAGCATTAGAAATCTTCCTTATGAAGAAAGATTGAAGACTCTTAAGTTACATTCACTTGTTAGACGAAGAATGAGGGGAGACCTGATCGAAGTGTATAAGTGGAAGATAGGTATTAATAAAGGGGATATTAATAAGGTCTTGAGGATGTGTCTCCAAGAGAGAACCCGCAGTAATGGATTTAAATTAGATAAGTTTAGATTCAGAAAGGACATAGGAAAGTATTGCTTTGGAAATAGGGTAGTAGATGAGTGGAACAGTCTACCTAGTTGGGTTATTGAGGCTGGGACTTTGGGTAGTTTCAAATTTAGGTTGGATAAGTACATGAGTGGGAGGGGTTGGATTTGAGTGGGACTTTCACATCAGAGCTTATTTCTTGGGTGGCATTGAAAATTGGGTTGGGCAAATGTTTTGTTAGTGGGATGAATTGTAAAGGACCTGCCTAGTATGGGCCAACAGGCCTCCTGCAGTGTTCCACCTTTCTTATGTTCTTATGTTCTTATGTTCTCTAAGTTCTTGACGTGCTTGACCAGGTGTGGGTTCCAGACTGGTGCTGCATACTCCAGTATGGGCCTAACATACACAGTGTACAGTGTCTTGAACGATTCCTTATTAAGGTATCGGAACGCTATTCTCAGGTTTGCCAGGCGCCCGTATACTGCAGCGGTTATTTGGTTGATGTGTGCCTCCGGTGATGTGCTCGGTGTTATGGTCACCCCAAGATCTTTCTCCCTGAGTGAGGTCTGTAGTCTTTGTCCACCTAGCCTATACTCTGTCTGCGGTCTTCTTTGCCCCTCCCCAATCTTCATGACTTTGCATTTGGCTGGATTGAATTCGAGAAGCCAGTTACTGGACCACATGTCCAGCCTGTCCAGGTCTCTTTGCAGTCTTGCCTCATCCTCGTCCGATTTAATTCTTCTCATCAACTTCACATCATCTGCGAACAGGGACACTTCAGAGTCTATTCCTTCCATCATGTCGTTCACATGTATCAAAAATAGCACTGGTCCTAGAACTGACCCCCTGTGGGACCCCACTCGTAACAGGCGCCCACTGTGATACCTCTTCACGTACCATGACTCGTTGCTGCCTCCCTGTCAGGTATTCCCTTATCCATTGCAGTGCTCTCTCTTTTACATGCGCCTGATCCTCCAGCTTCTGCACTAATCTCTTGTGGGGAACTGTGTCAAAGGCCTTCCTGCAGTCTAGGAAAACGCAATCTACCCACCCCTCTCTCTCGTGTCTTACTTCTGTTACCTTGTCATAAAACTCCAGGAGGTTTGTGATACAAGATTTGCCTTCCATGAACCCATGCTGGTTTTCATTTATAATCTTGTTCCTTTCCAGGTGTTCGACCACTCTCCTCCTGATAATCTTCTCCATGACTTTGCACACAATACATGTCAGAGACACAGGTCTGTAGTTTAGTGCCTCGTTTCTATTTCCTTTCTTAAATATGGGGACTACATTAGCTGTCTTCCATTTCTCAGGTAGTTGCCCAGTTTCAAGGGATGTGTTGAAGATTGTGGTTAGAGGCACGCACAGCATCTCTGCTCCTTCTCTAAGGACCCATGGGGAGATGTTGTCCGGTCCCATCACCTTTGAGGTGTCAAGGTCACTTAAGAGCTTCTTCACCTCCTCCTCAGTTGTTCGTATGTCATCCAACACTTGTTGGTATATTCCCTCTTGATGTTCCCTTCTGTGCTGTCTTCCCACAGCCCTTCCTGTCTCTACTGTAAAAACTTCCTTAAATCTCCTGTTCAGCTCCTCACATATCTCCTGATCATTTCTTGTGAGTTCTCCACCTTCTGTCCTTAATCTGATCACCTGGTCTTTGACTGTTGTCTTCCTCCTGATGTGGCTATACAGCAGTTTCGGGTCAGTCTTGATTCTCGATGCTATGTCATTTTCATACTGTCGCTGGGCCTCCCTCCTTACCTGTGCGTACTCATTCCTGGCTCTGCGACTGATCTCCCTATTTTCGTGTGTTCTCTGCCTTTTGTACTTTTTCCATTCTCTATTGCACTTTGTTTTTGCCTCCTTACACCGTCGGGTAAACCAGGGGCTCGTTCTAGTCTTCCCATTGTTTTTGTTGCCCTTGGGAATAAACCTTTCCACTGCCTCCTTGCATTTTGTTGTTACATATTCCATCATTTCATTTACTGGCTTTCCTGCCAGTTCTCTGTCCCACTGGACCTCCTGCAGGAAGTTCTTCAACCCTATGTAGTCCCCCTCTTTTATAGTCAGGCTTTTCCCATTCAACTCCTGTTATTCTCTCCAAATGCAGCTCTACTATGTATTCCAAGCACAGAACCACGTGGTCGCTTGCTCCTAGGGGACTCTCATACTTGATGTCCTCAATGTCTGAGCTGCCCAGGGTGAACACAAGGTCCAGTCTTGCTGGTTCATCCTCCTCTCTCACCCTGGTAGTGTCCTTAACATGTTGGTGCATGAGGTTTTCCAGCACCACGTCCAACATCCTGGCTCTCCATGTTTCGGGACCCCCATGTGGCTCCAGGTTTTCCCAGTTAATCTCCCTGTGGTTGAAATCCCCCATAACCAGCAACTTTGCTCTGCTGGAGTGAGCTCTTCTTGCCACCTCAGCAAGTGTGTCCACCATTGCTCTGTTGCTCTCTTCATATTCCTCTCTTGGCCTCCTGCAGTTCTGTGGTGGATTATACATCACTGCAATGACCACTTTGTGTTCCCCAGACTGAAGTGTACCTGCTATGTAGTCTCTTTCTCCCGTCTCATCTATGCCTTCCATTTTCTCGAATTTCCATCTGGTTTTTACGAGCAGAGCAACCCCACCTCCCCCGCTGCCCCTTCTATCTTTCCTCATGATCTGGTATCCTGGTGGGAAGATTGCATCTGTTATTGTCTCCGTGAGTTTTGTTTCTGTAACTGCTATGATGTCTGGGGACTTCTCATTGATTCTTTCTTGCCATTCCTCATGTTTATTCGTTAATCCATCTGCATTTGTGTACCAAACCTTCAACTTCTGGTCTAATACTGTAACTGTGGTGCGGGGGGTGGAAACAGAGGGATCGGTGTGTGATGGTTGGTTTGGATTGTTCAGTTGCCTTGGGGGTGTCGTGGCTGGAGCCCTTCTGCAGGTGTTTCTAGGGGGTGCACTTGTCCTTCCATTTGATCCTGGGTTATTCTGCTCTCCTTTTTCATTTCCTCCCATTTCTCCTTTCGTTTTTGAACTTTCTCTTTCATTGTCTTCCTTTCGTCCTGTGTTCTGTCTCGATCGAGGTACACACTCCGGAACTCCTGCTTGGCTCTCAGCCGTGCTTTCTCCTGCAGGATCATGGTTCGGGTTGATTCTGCCTTGAAAATTACTTTGAGAGGCCGATTCCTTTCCTTTGTGAACCACCCAGTTCTCCGAAAATTTGCCACCTGGGTCATGTCCCCCTCGCCTATCACCTTCATGTTATCTTCAATCGCTTTTTTCTCCTCCTGCTTTCTTTCATCATAAGTTTCCCCTTTAGCTTCGTCTAGCCCATAGACAAACACGGATCTCTCCCTTTCCACCTCCCACTGTGACTCCCATTGCATCCTCTGATGTGTTTTAGCTCCTTCTCGTGGAGTGTTCCTTCCTTCAGTCCCTTCCCTAGTTATGGCCCCTATGCTTCTTGGTTTGTCCTTCCTGCTCATCTGTTCCTGGCCCCCACAGGTATCTGGTAAGGTCCTTGCACATGTCTAAGTTCCTTCAGTGTCTTCCAACCTCTCATTCTGTCCTAGTGTGCGCCCTGTCTTTGTTTTGGCCCCATGTGGGTTTGACAGGACCTCTGCATACAGTTTAGTTTCCATGCTTCCTTCAGACCTGTTGTCTGTGTTTGATGTAGCCATTGCCGATGTTACTTCTGTAATATCTTTGTCTCTGTGCTGTTTCAGATGTCTCAGCTCCTCTTCTAATCTATCTTGATTTCTGCTGCTGTGGCCTGTTGCTTCCACCTTCTGCATTCTGCTGCTAACCTCTCTTCCATCTTCCTTTCCAGCTCATCTAGTCTCCTTCCCAAGTCTTTCTCCCTTTTTTTGAACTCTACCTCCCATTCCTCCCTCCCAGATTCGCCCTTGGAGCCCCTTGCCCTCATCCTGGTTCTAGGTTCTAGGTTCTAGGTTCTAGGTTCCCCCGTTGCTCCACAGAAGGGGGGACGGGTGGTTAGAGGGAGGGGAATAGATGGTTAGGAGGAGAGGGGATGGATGGTTGTGGGGGAGGGGGAGGATGGTTATTGGAGGGAGGGAGGTAGTTGGGGGGTGGTTAGACGGTTTGGGGAGGGGTTAGGTGGTTTGGGGGAGGGGTAGGTGGCTAAGGTGAGGTGGTTAGAGGAGGGGAGAGGTGGTTAGGGGAGGGGGGGAACGTGTTTGTGTCAAGTGTTTGTGTCAAGTGGTGGAGGGTGTGAGTGTGTGTGTGTGTGTGTGTGTGTGTGTGTGTGTGTGTGTGTGTGTGTGTGTGTGTGTGTGTGTGTGTGTGTGTGTGTGTGGTGTGTGTGTGGTGTGTGTGTGTGTGGTGTGTGTGTGTGTGGTGTGTGTGTGTGGTGTGTGTGCATGGTGTGTGTGTGTGTGTGGTGTGTGTGTGGTGTGTGTGTGTGTGTGTGTGGGGTGTGTATGTGTGGTGTGTGTGTGTGTGTGATGTGTGTGTGTGTGGTGTGTGTGTGTGTGGTGTGTGTGTGTGTGGTGTGTGTGTGTGTGTGGTGTGTGTGTGTGTGGTGTGTGTGTGTGGTGTGTGTGTGTGTGGTGTGTGTGTGTGGTGTGTGTGTGTGTGGTGTGTGTGTGTGTGGTGTGTGTGTGTGGTGTGTGTGTGTGTGGTGTGTGTGTGTGGTGTGTGTGTGTGTGGTGTGTGTGTGTGGTTCTTCAACCCTATGTAGTCCCCTCTTTTATAGTCAGGCTTTTCCCATTCAACTCCTGTTATTCTCTCCACTTGCAGCTCTACTATGTATTCAAAGCACAGAACCACGTGGTCGCTAGCTCCTAGGGGACTCTCATACTTGATGTCCTCAATGTCTGAGCTGGCCAGTGTGTGTGTGTGTGTGTATGTGTTTGAACTCACCTAATTGTACTTACCTAATTGTGGTTGCAGCGGTCGAGACTCAGCTCCTGGCCCCGCCTCCTCACTGAACGCTACTAAATCCTCTCTCCCCTTGCTCCCTGAGCTTTATCATACTTCGTCTTAAAGCTTTGTATGGTTCCTACCTTTAGTACATCACTTGCCAGACTGTTCCACTTCCTGACCACTCTATGACTGAAGAAATACTTCCTAACGTCTGTGTGTGTATGTGTGTGTGTGTGTGTGAGAGAGAGAGAGAGAGAGAGAGAGAGAGAGAGAGAGAGAGAGAGAGAGAGAGAGAGAGAGAGAGAGAGAGAGAGAGAGAGAGAGAGAGAGAGAGAGAGAGAGAGAGAGAGAGAGAGAAAGAGGGAGAGAGAGAGAGAGAGAGAGAAACATATATGGTTTCACAGGGGGACAGGATATGGTGCTGTAAATTCTAGCTTTCATTGTGATTGGATACCTAAGATTACTGAGAGGCTTTTGATTGGTGTTTATTTTTACAGTTATCCTCCAAGTCATCCTAGTCCAGTTACTGACTCTCATTGCTGGTTTTAGTGTTTGCTGACTTGACATCTGTGCTTCCTTAGTCCTTGTACTTATTCGGAACTTACTGAGCATACAACTACTGACTGCTTGGTTAAGTTATTCATGGGTCTTCCCTTCTTAGGAACGCTGTTGAAGATGTCTAATTTGCAGGAACTGCTGCTGAGTGTACTTCTGATACAGTTCTCGGTCATGAGTGTCTCCCAGGTCATGCCTCAAGCTGTTCCATGCATGGTGTATCCGTCTGATCATGCTTGCACCATACTGCCCACCGTGATCAGTCTTCAGCCCATTAACAGAGCTTGGACCGTTCAGCTCTACGTGAAAGATCTTCGTAAAATATTCGCTTGTCTCCGTCTGGAGCCCCAAGAAGGGAAAGTTGATGTGAAACTCTTCACTGGACAGTGTGGAACTGTTCTTGCTTCTAGTTCCATTTGGCCTCAAAGTACCTTCATCACAGGCTCTTGGACAAACATAGAAGTAAAAATTCAAAATAACGAAATAGAGTTTTCTATCTCTGGAAATTATTCAACATTTTCAATATTTACAATTCTAGATGAGTTAACAGCTGAACTAGTCGTGTGCATGAGGGGCCAGATGTCTGTTTCCGCCGCCTACGGTTGTAATAGTGGATGCTACCATTATTCTACTCGCCAGTCATCAAAAACCACAACGATAGCGAGTCTAACAAATTCCACCATCATCTTCATTTTTCCTGATCAAAATTTCAGGGGCCTTCAGGTTAGTGCAACATATAGTAAAGTTATTGGAGGCTATCCTAAGCCAGTCTCTAACACTCTAAACACTGTTTTCATGACTGATAAATGGAACGAGGTGCAAGTGGTCATTCAAGACCAAGAGTGCCTAGTGTATGTTAATGGTCGTAAAGCCCTCAACATCAAAGCTTCAATTTATAACCCGCTTGCTAAGATAAATGTTATTGTTGACGGAGAAGCTTTTTGGAGTACTGATTGTAAACCACAAATTTCTCCGATAACTACGAAGTTAATAAATATGAAAACTTTATCTCCTGCGATTACACTTCCAACAACTACCAGTTTTACAACAGCTACCAGTGCAACACCAGCAACAGCTACCAGTGCAACACCTGCAATAAGTGCCACCATCAACACAGTAACGAGTAACACAACAGCCAACTTAGCCACTGTACCACATAAAGCCACAATATATTCAAATGTCCTGCAGGCAGTCGTTGGCTTGACAGTTGTTATCATTGTTGTCCTCTACCTGCAGTATGTTAGTTATGCCTAATGAATATACAAGTTGATGTGAAATAATACTTGTGTCTGGAAACAGTTTTCGTCCAACTTACTACCTATACCTGGTAACAAGCATCATCCAGGTAACTAATAACCTGCTATTGACCTGAACTTGTCAAGAGGTATTATCAAGGTTACTAGTAACTAGCAGTATACCTGTACGTTGCAACAAGTATTATAAAGGTAACTAGCAACCGCTGGTACACATGTACGTTAATATTTACACCTTGACACATGCTACATTATTTATTGATTTAACATTATATATATTAAGTGAGCAAGTTGACTAACATCTGATAACAAGTCAACAATGGTGTGTTTCTAAATAATTCTGAGACGCTGAATTCAAATCTAAACTTAATTGTGCTTCACCGCGTAAAGTTTTTGTCAAACAGGAATTCACAAAGATACAGCCATCATGAAAAAGAAATATCAGAGGAAACTTGGCTATCAGTTTGGTGGATAATTCATGCAGAACGATGGTGCAACAGGACAATATGATTGTATAAATAGTGCCAATGAAAAACATATCTATGGTAGCTTCCTAATGGTGTGTAAACTAGCATGACGTAACTTTTTTTTTTACCAAAGTTCTGTTAAATATACCATTGATCAGTTTAAATTTTTGTATATTATTAATAACAATGAGATATACATGTTTTCGGTGTGTTAAAATTAATTTTTCGCAGATTAATTTTTGTCATTAACTGCACAATATATATGTACAATATGATGGGTAACATTTGTGATTTTGATTTTTTATCGGTAAATACCCAGAATTATGATCATAAGATTAAAAAAAAATCTTACACGACTGAAATTAAACAATTTCAGTTTCATAATCAGCCTATCAGTGTTATACTAAAAAAAACATATTTGTTTTTTGACATTTTCCAAATACTTTAGCATCATTTTATGTTTATAAACAGGAAACATTAACATTTGTAAACATTGATGAGGGTCTTCTCAGTACCTAGTTATTTATGCCAAACAAATAATTTTGTAAATGTTTGTCAAGTTTTCTTTCAGTTTGATTGATGATATTTGGTTACTGTGTCTATATATTTTAACTGATTAAGAATGTTCCATAATGTCTGAATGTTTCTGATGTGTTAGTGATCACTTTCACTTGATCACTTTCCCTTGATGGTGATCACCTTCACTTGATATTCACTTTCGCTTGATGATGATCATTTTCACTTGATGGTGATAACTTTCACTTGATGGTGATCACTTTCACTTGACGGTGATAACTTTCACTTAATGGTTATCAGTTTCACTTGATGGTGATGACTTTCACTTGATAGTGATCACTTTCACTTGATGGTTATCACTTTCACTTGATGGTGATCACTTTCACTTGATGGTGATTACTTTCTCTTGATGGTGATCACTTTCACTTGATGGTGATTACTTTCACTTGATGGTGATTACTTTCACTTGATGGTGATCACTTTCACTTGATGGTGATCACTTTCTTTTGATGGTGATCACTTTCATTTGATGGTGATCACTTTCACTTGATGGTGATCACTTTGAATTGATGGTGACCGCTTTCACTTGATGGTGATCACTTTCACTTGATTATCACTTTCACTTGATCACTTTCACTTAATGGTGATCACTTTCACTTGATGGTGATCACTTTCACTTGATGGTGATCACTTTGAATTGATGGTGACCACTTTGAATTGATGGTGACCACTTTCACTTGATGGTGATCACTTTCACTTAATGGTGATCACTTTCACTTGATGGTGATCACTTTGAATTGATGGTGATCACTTTCACTTGATGATCACTTTCACTTAATGGTGATCACTTTCACTTGATGGTGATCACTTTGAATTGATGGTGATTACTTTCACTTGATGATCACTTTCACTTAATGGTGATCACTTTCATTTGATGGTGATCACTTTCACTTGATGGTGATCACTTTTACTTGATGATCACTTTCACTTAATGATCACTTTCACTTGATGGTGATCACTTTCACTTGGTGATGATAACTTTCACTTGATGGTGATCACTTTCACTTGATTATCACTTTCTCTTGAAGTGATCACTTTCACTTGATGATCACTTTCACTTGATCACTTTCCCTTGATGGTGATCACCTTTACTTGATATTCACTTTCGCTTGATGATCATCATTTTCACTTGATGGTGATAACTTTCACTTGATGGTGATCACTTTCACTTGACGGTGATAACTTTCACTTGACGGTGATAACTTTCACTTGATGGTGATCACTTTCACTTGACGGTGATAACTTTCACTTGATGGTGATAACTTTCACTTGATGGTGATCACTTTCACTTGGTGATCACTTTCTCTCACTAATAGTGATCCCTGAAAAGAACGAGATAATTATAAGTTCACTTTCGGTTTAATGTTCATTAATTAATTTTCCAACATCTTTTGTTCATTATAATATTTTTATTCTCCTCTTGTTGGATTTAAGTGTGTTTTTAAATGTGTTTTTAAATGCGTTTTTAAATGTGTTTTTAAATGTGTTTTTAAATGTAACTTTTCCACATATAGTAATATAATGGAAATTATTTTCAGATTTTCAAATGTTTTACATTATTTTTTTTCGGAAAATAATTTATCGAGTGTCTATTTTCATTTTTTATTGAATTTTAATTACATCATAAACAACGCCATTATTAAAACAATATTCACCTAAATTCCATTAGAAAATTTATGTCAATAAAAGAACAGTGTATAAGGTGCGTCTGTTGTTAACACTGGGAATGATAATTTATCCTACCCTTAACAGACTCTTCAGGTAATAATAATAATAATAATAATCATTATCATCATCATCATCATCATCGTCATCATCAAAATGTGTAAAAATAGATTTACTCAAATTAAGGAAGTTTCCTAAATCTTAAATTCTTAAACAGAATTATAAGTGTAATTATATCCTGATATATAATTATTCCATATTTCTAATATTTTTCATATTTTTTTTTACCTTATTGTTTTAATAAAAGATTTTACTTGACGTGTCTTTTAATATGTACATCAAAAATATTTCTTGATTTTTGTTATCATGTTCATTAAAATTTAAAAACTTCAGCTCTAACACTGTCTTATTCCTATACATTTTCTTATTTAAAAAAATTACAGTTAAATAATTAAAATTTAGATTATTTCAGGTTTTCGTGTCTTTGTTAGTTTATCAATCACAATGGAAGAGGAAGAAAGAATTCTTGTATATTTGTTTCATATGAAGTTTATTCTAATTATTGCCTAAGGTAAGGGAACAGGTTTACCTGGACCTGGAGTTTACCTGGAGAGAGTTCCGGGGGTCAACGCCCCCGCGGCCCGGTCTGTGACCAGGCCTCCTGGTGGATCAGAGCCTGATCAACCAGGCTGTTGCTGCTGGCTGCACGCAAACCAACGTACGAGCCACAGCCCGGCTGATCAGGAACTGACTTTAGGTGCTTGTCCAGTGCCAGCTTGAAGACTGCCAGGGGTCTGTTGGTAATCTCCCTTATGTGTGCTGGGAGGCAGTTGAACAGTCTCGGGCCCCTGACACTTATTGTATGGTCTCTTAACGTGCTAGTGACACCCCTGCTTTTCATTGGGGGGATGGTGCATCGTCTGCCAAGTCTTTTGCTTTCGTAGTGAGTGATTTTCGTGTGCAAGTTCGGTACTAGTCCCTCTAGGATTTTCCAGGTAATTTATTTATTTTTAAATATCACTGACACTGGAACTTTTATAATAATTAAGGAGATCAGTGACACCAATAGCATTAGAAAATATTTATTCTCATTTTCAATATTTTATAGCTATGTATCCAGTGTGTCCTCTAGGCAGCATATTATATATTGATAACAAGAAGATTTATGAAAAAAAAATTAACTTATTAATGATACAGTGAATCACTAAGTTAGAGGCAATGATAAAAATAATAGAACCCTCATGAATTTTACAATATTTCCGTTTTTGTGAATCATGACTTGTGCAAATAGTTTAGTGTAATATTTTCACTCATCATTGTGGAAATTCACTGAAAGTCTTAGAACATTTAAGGTAAGAAATGAAGAAAAATAAATACGACAAATTATGATGAAGCAACAAAGTGGATTATTATTATTATTATAATCAAGGGGAAAGCGCTAAACCCGGAGGATTATACAGCGCCTGCGGGGGGGGATGTGGAAGGCATTCAGGCTTAATTCGGGGAACTGGAACACAGATCTAATTCCCTAAATCAAGAGCCCCTCACCAACATAAAGGAACCTTCGTTGAGGGGGCAGCAAAGTGGAGATTCCTCGATGATAGAAGTCAGTTGTCTTGGAGACAGAAAGACACTGTATAAAGAGATCTTCCTCAGCAGAAGATGAAAGAGAAACTTTTGGTTTACATAATTATAATGGGTCATATATACTTTGAGAACAACGAGGCAACGAAACTTTTTATGACTATTACCAATATTTTACAGTTTCCTCTCAAATCCAGCCCAATCAATCATATATTTTTTCTAACCTACTCTTAACGGTAGCCAAGAAATAAGACTCATTAAACATAATTATAAATACTATGCAGCTCTTCTGACCCACCTTGAAAATCAGTGTTTCTTTGTTCTGATGGTTGCACCAGTGTGTGATTATGTATTGAAATATTTAGTGAATTTTGCAAATATGTCAAGAATTCATTTCCCTTTCCTTGTGTTGACATTGGTTTTACTTCTATTAGTTTTCCTTTTGTCCAAATTTATTCTGAACATTAAAATGGTATAAAATACCGACAGATTGTTAGGTAAGACACATATGCAACAGTTAGGTATCTTTATTTCGAAATAAAGATACCTAACTGTTGCATATGTGTCTTACCTAACAAATTTATTCTGTTTGTGCTTAACTTGCCTTTTGTGTTCTGCAATTCTAGTCGAAATTTGTCACTCTGCAAGGAATTTAGTATACCTCAGACCTCTCATCATTTAACTTTTTTATATAAAAAAAAAATACTTTGAGATGAAAAAATACGTGGGTGAAACGGATTATTTTGTTTATACCACAGCAGAAGGGGATGACCAATTTACACCAACATACAACTGACCCATAAATTTGCTCCTATAAAAATCCAGACTCTATTGTATTCCTCATGAAGATCTTAGAAGGAAGTCGAAGTGTAAAGTTTTTTTTCCCACATCTCATGTTAAATTTAATTTAACGTGTAAATAGTAGATTGTAGTGTTATTAAGTAGTATTTTTTTCTCAAATCGCCCAATAAATGCTGAGCTTGTGTTCTAGCGGTGAGTGCCCCTCATTCAGGAAATTTAGTTTTGGATATCCCTAATTCCACCTTAGACACTTGCCTGGACTCTCACACTATTTGGATTTGTGAAGCTCTTCTCCTAGCCTCCCCCATACTCACTGAATAAAGCGCATTTGCGGTAGAGTATTACCTGAATTCAGGTTCCTTGGTGTCGTCAGTCATGTCAGAAGGAAAATATGCAGAACATAAGAGGTCAAAGACATCATCAAGCTAATTCTCGCTACAGACCTGCTGCCCAGCAGAACGGAAACCTCAGGTACTGATACCTGAGGGAAGTCAGGAAGGATAGTAAGCAGATTGTATGTGATTACACCTGTACATCTTCAGTGAATGATACCTACCTACAATACTATTAATCGGAAGCTTGTAGTGCAGACAGTTTCAGGGAGATCTGGAATATAAATAAATAAATACAACGTGCAGGAACCATAATAAACAACTGTATCATCAGTGTTGCCTTCTTCAATTTTTTGGTTAACCACTGCACAATTTTTTTTTTTGCACAATTTTTTTTTGGTAGTTGTGGATTATATAAGCTGGATTTATTTATAATCATCATGGGCAAGCCCATGATGATTATATATATATAGATATATATATATATATATATATATATATATATATATATATATATATATATATATATATATATATATATATATATATATATATATATATATATATATACATATCGCTTATATATATATCGCTTTAAACCACAGGACCACCCAACCACCTGGGTGGTCCTGTGGTTCAAAGCGTCATGTGGTTCTCGCTTACCATGAGGCAGGCCAGTACAACATGGGTTCGAATCCTTGGCTAGCGCAGTGTTATTGATTATATATATATATATATATATATATATATATATATATATATATATATATATATATATATATATATAACGAAAACATGAATACATTGGTACGATATATCAAATATTATGAATCTCCTCCAGCTCCTCTGAAGCTGGACACGAGCAAAGGACACAAACATTTTCCCTCTAGATGGCCATACTGGGCCCTGGAAAATGAATGTAGCCGCCCTCGGGTTCCTGGCAGTGTCAGTAGTCTGGGAGGTAGTTTTTTTGAGGAAACGTGTGGCGTTCTTTCCCAATGACCCTAATATTTCTGATCCCAATGGGACGAATTGATACTGATGGCTTATGTCTCTGTATTTGCTGTTCTTGTACTCCTACCTGTGATCAGCAGCACCTTCCTGCTGCCCAGCACTCTAATGGATGTAGGTGTCAGCCAACGTCGGCATGCAGGTATTGTCCCATGCTAAAAGTTTGCCTTTCTTCCAAGAATAGATGGTGATCCCATCGGGGCGGTTTGAAGCATTGTGAATATTGATGGATGCTAGAGATAGGGGATCTCTCTCGGCTTGGCACCCACCTGTAGCAAGGCTCCTCTCTATGATGTAGTTGGCCTTATTGCCCTTTCATGATAGCCCTTGGTTCTGGAGCAGATGAGACCATATAGACCATATCGGCCGGCTTGTGCATCACCGCAAATAAACGTATATTCTGTGTGACTTGGGGCAGCGAGGTGGAGAGTCACTGCTATTCGGAGGGTCTATGGGTCGAGGCGTGTTCTCGTTGCCGAAATGGGAACTGTTTGCAGGAAGTCTCCAAAGTGATGTGTACTCACAGCTTGGAGAAAAAGCAGTCTTCCTGTTGGATGTTGCAGCCCTGAGCATGTTGGCAAGCACCTTTTCTGTGACGGGGGCCATTCTAGCTCGATTGTTTGTAGGTCAGTGCTTCAGTAGGTTTTGGTGCTGGAGTAGCGAGAGTCTCCCATTTGGCAATGACACTCCTCAGCCAGGATTCTATATTCCTGCTGAGTCACCAAGGATGTCGAGAAGAATTTGTTTTATTAACTCATTTGATGAAATGAAGGAGGATAAGAAAGCAGGTAGGATAATTTGGCAGGATTTGTATACTCGCAGCCCTCCAAACCTGACTGGAAGTGAGGCTTGCAACCACTATCCATCTTCAAGGGAAAGATACAGTACACTCTCTAGCATGGTTTTTAAGGAGCCATATTCTTTGAGTTTGAGACTGCTGAAGGCTGGGTAGCATCTCAGGAAGTAGGAAAGTTTTGTGAGGGACAGGTACCTGGTGAGCAGGTCATTATCTTTCATTCTGCTTCCTATCGCCATGAGATGTGAGATTTTTTTTTTTTCCAAAATCAGACCGAACTATTAAAAAACAAAGAAAAATCACATGAGTGTGTCTACATACAATGTAGTGTGACTTAATTGTAAGTAAAAGTTATCTTGTGTGTTTACAGACAAAAAAAAAGACATCAGTAATCCTACCATCATGTAAAACAAATACACTCTTACACTCATTTATATATATATATATATATATATATATATATATATATATATATATATATATATATATATATATATATATATATATATATATATATATATATATTAATGAAACCACGAAACAAGTAGTATTGAAATATTTATCAAACTGCAGCCAGAAGGGATTAAATCTTGAAACACATTCTCTAGCCTCAAGAGACAGAACAACGTTCACATTACATTACCCACTTAACCAGCAATCCTTAAATAATCATGCACCCAGCAGAGCTAGGTGTTGTTCATGCTTGGGGAGGCTGGTATTCAAACGGGAGGTGGTTAAAATTAGCCTTGAGCCTACCACTACCTCTAGTATCCTCAGATCATGAGCAACGCCTATCATAATAATAATAATAATAATAATAATAATAATAATAATAATAATAATAATAATAATAATAATAATAATAATAATATTTATTAATAATAATAATAATAATAATAATAATAATAATATTTATTAATAATAATAATAATAATAATAATATCTTTATTTCAACAACTACAAGTATACAGGCCTAACTGACATCCATGATATACTACTGTACAGACAGCCGCTTGTTATGCTGAGCATTTCGGGTAAATTAGATCAGTTTTGTCCCAGGATGCGACTCACACCCGTCGACTAACACCCAGGTACCCATTTTTTAATGATGGGTGAACATGGACAGCAGGTGTCTTATGGAAACACGTCCCTAATGTTTCCCAGCCGTACCAGAGATCCGATCTCCAAACCTCAGTGTGTGAGCTGAGTGCACTAGCGATCAAGCTACGGGACACCCAATATAAAAACCTTCGCCCCCGGGTGGGCTCGAACCACCAACCTTTCGGTTAACAGCCGAACGCGCTAACCAATTGTGCCACAGAGGCTGTGCCACCTAACTCTGTTGGGTGCATGTTCTTTGAAGGATCGCTGCTTAAATGGCTAAAGTGATTTACCTATTTATTAAATATTCTTCTGGAGCCATGCACATAGAATAAATTAATTTAAGAAAAAGGAGAACGAAAATAGGCATTTACTGTATGAGTGCTGCATCTGATTCAGTCCTACTGAATCAGTGATTTACATTAATTCGTGTTTATCATCATGTGGGATCCTGAACTTCAGATGTAATGGTGTCAGAATCATCTATGCATTATTGTTGACAATTCTCACTGCTGCCTCAGCAACAAGGCTGCAGATGGAGTTGCCAACAAGAACATACTTATTGTAACAATTCTTCCTTCATATGGCACAGGAAGATGAATAAAAAAATATAAGATTGACTACTTCAGAAACACTGCCAGAGTGACAGTGATACCTGTCATCTAACTATTTATTTATTTATTTATTTATTTATTTGAACATGATACAGAGAAGTAGAAAGGAATACGGTAATTAAGTGTAACATGCCAAAGCCCATTGTATGCAGTGCATTATGGGCAGGCTTAAAGTTAACTTAAGATTAATTAAGCAATGATATATTCAGTGGTAATACATTATTGTAAACAAATAACAATTAAGAACAAATGAGTATTACAAAGACAGGTCATATGGTCATTTACTATGTTGCTGTGTAATCACTAGAATGAAGTATTCAGTTAGGTAATGTAATAAAAAATAACAAAGTTTGATTGGGTCATAGGTTAAACATTTATAAGATACAATTATGAGAAACATTTGTGAGATACAATTTATGAGATGCAATTATTCAGTATTTATTTAGTTGTGGGTGAGTAAGTGATCTTTGAGAAGAGACTTGAATTTATAAACAGGTAGTGTTTCTTTTTATATTCACAGGTGATGAATTCCAGATTTCAGAGACTTTTTTGTGCATTGAGTTTTTGCATAGCAAATAAGTAAGTAAGTTTATTCAGGTATACACAAATACAGTTACATAGAATTATCATACATAGCAGCATATGTATAGAGAACCGAGGATAACCCAAAAAAGTCAGACAGAGTGACTTATTTCCACTGGGGACACAAGGAACATCAGAGTGATCTGTGCCTTGTGTTATGGTCATGTGTTCTGTTGAGGTTGGCAAGGAGATGTTTGAGGGGAGGGTTAATATCAGAGTTATGTGTTCTATGTATGTAATAGGTGCAGTAATAAGTATGGATGTTTTGTATGGTGAGTAGGTTTAGTGTATTGAATATTGGTGGAGTGTGCTGCCTGTAGTGAGAATTTGTTATCATTCTAACTGCAGCCTTTTGTTGGGTAATTAGTGGTCTGAGATGGTTAATTGTTGTTGAGCCCCATGCACAAATTCCATAGGTGAGATAGGGGTAAATAAGAGAGTGATAAAGGGCCAGGAGGGCTGACTGTGGAACATAGTACCGTGTCTTCGATAGTATGCCTACGGTCTTGGAAATTTTCTTGGAAATTTGTTGTATATGTGTTTGAAATTTGAGTCTATTATCAAGGTGGATTCCTAAGAATTTTCCCTCTGTGGGCTTTGTGATAGATGACCCATTTATCATTATGTTAAGAGGGACATCTGTAGCTCTGTTACCAAACTGAATGAAGTAAGTTTTGTCAATGTTTAGAGTAAGTTTGTTAGTCCTCATCCAGATAGATATTTTCTGTAATTCGGCATTTACAGTATTGGCTAGCATGACTGGGCTCGGGTGAGAGAAGACGTATGTAGTGTCATCTGCAAATAGTGTGGGTTTGAGTAGTTGTGATGCATTTGGTAGGTCGTTTATGTAAATGAGAAAGAGAAGAGGACCTAGGACACTTCCCTGTGGGACACCAACTGTAATTGACTGTGCGGAAGAGTTTGCCCAGTTTGTGTACACATATTGGCTTCTGTTGCTGAGGTATGACTTTAGGTAGTTGAGGGAGTGCCCTCTTATACCATAGTGTAACAATTCTATTGTAGAGCCATTATTATAAGGGTTATTGTTATATTTTAGTATGCTGTATGAGAGATAATCATGAAGAAATTGGTCTTTTGGGGAGTCTTTGGGGATAATATTTTATTGGCTTGAGATTTGACCTATTGTAATATTGATTTGTGATTTAAGATTTGATAAATGGGTTAAAACCGACAAGTTGAAGGTTGAGACACTTATGCAGCATATGGGAATCTTTGTTAGGTAAGACACATATGCAACAGTTAGGTATCTTTATTTCGAAACGTTTCGCCTACACAGTAGGCTTCTTCAATCGAGTACAGAAAAGTTGATAGAAGCAGAAGATACTTGAAGACGATGTAATCAGTCCATCACCCTTAAAGTTTTGAGGTGGTCAGTCCCTCAGTCTGGAGAAGAGCATTGTTCCATAGTATGAAACAATATGGAGATGAAGTGACAGGATGGAGCCTTATATAGCGCCAGGAGGTGAGACGTAGGTCACTAGAAGAGGTAAGAACGCAGATGTTGGGAGGTCAGGTCCCTCTCAAATCCAGATTGAACATTAAAATGGTATAAAATACCGACAGGTTGTTAGGTAAGACACATATGCAACAGTTAGGTATCTTTATTTTGAAACGTTTCGCCTACACAGTAGGCTTCTTCAGTCGAGTACAGAAAAGTTGATAGAAGCAGAAGATACTTGAAGACGATGTAATCAGTCCATCGCCCTTATGGAATCTTTATTGAAGAAACGTTTCGCCACACAGTGGCTTCATCGGTCCAATATAAATCAGAAGGGTGTAAGGAGAGGAAGAATTTCAGGTAATCAGTCCCTCAGTATTGGACTGATGAAGCCATTGTGTGGCGAAACGTTTCTTCAATAAAAATTCCCATATGTTGCATAAGTGTCTCAATCTTCGATTTAAGATTAGAAATTTCAAAAACGATTTTTGGTTGGTCTTCTCTTTCAGTTTTTCCTCATACTGTCAGGTGCACCATTTAAAGAGACAAGAGGATACAGGTCACTCAGACCATGGGAAACATATCAGAGACAGACTTTTTAGTGCCAGAAAGAAAAAGAAGCTGGAAAGATAATGATAATTTTAGAAATTGTGTAAAAATAAATATGAATAGGAAAAATGTGCAGAAGAAAAAAACATATGATGGTATTTTAAGTTAACAGTCGAAGTGCAAGAAATAAAATTAATGAACTACGTTTGGTAGCATGTGTTGGGAACTTTGATATCATTGCATTAACTGAAAAGTGGTATGATTTAAAGAGTCGGGATATGATTGCTAAGTGTCATATTCAAGGGTTTAAGCTCTTCCATGTGGATAGATGTGATTGGAAGGGAGGAGGAGTTGCATTATATGTTCGAGAAAATATTAATTGCTGCATAAAAACAGGTATAAAAATAA
Source organism: Cherax quadricarinatus (assembly GCF_038502225.1). Taxonomy (NCBI): domain Eukaryota; kingdom Metazoa; phylum Arthropoda; class Malacostraca; order Decapoda; family Parastacidae; genus Cherax; species Cherax quadricarinatus. The sequence goes on from NW_027195287.1 coordinate 39,398, forward strand.
ATGGAACAGTAACAGAATCTGTTTGGGTAGAGTTTGTAGAGGGTCAAGAAAAACTAATTCTAGGTGTAATATACCGACCTCCAGGCTTGGATCACGATAAAGGGAGACTTCTTTGGGACGAAATTGTTAAGGCTTCTAGACGCAATAACATAGTGATAGTAGGGGATTTTAACCTGAGTCAAATTGACTGGAATTCTTTGACAGGTAATCTAGAATCAAGTGAATTTATGGAAACAGTTCAGGACTGTTTTCTGAAACAGTGTGTAACAGAGCCTACCAGGGGTAATAATTTGCTAGACCTAGTCTTGTCAAATAAGGAAACACTCGTAAAAAATCTGGAGATCACTGAAGAGCTTGGCGCAAGTGATCACAAATCCATCACTTTCAGAATTAACTGGGAATACAAGAATAATGATAATACGGTAAAAATCCCAGATTTTAGTTCTGCCGATTATAATGGACTTAGGGAACACCTGTCAAATCTCGATTGGGGTTATCTAGCTATTGACGATGATCATACTTATGATTATGAAGGGATCTGCATTTATGATTTTTTTCTTAATAATGTACACCGTGCTCAGAGTATATACATTCCCCAGAGAGAAATTAGGTTTAATATTAACATGATGAAAAAGCATCTATTAGGGGAGAAAATGGGAATTTATAGGCGCATTAGAAAGGCTGAACGTGACTATGAAATTAGGGGTTCTTTCAAGTGTATAGAACGAAGGTGAAGGAAAAAGTAGGACCTCTGAAAATTGGGAATGGACAGCTGACGGATAACGAACTGGAAATGTGTTCCTTATTTAATGACTATATTTTGTCAGTTTTTACACAAGAAGACGTAAATGAGATTCCAGTAATTAACAATTATTTAGTTCATGATGAATTTAAATTAACTAATATTACTGTCGCGAGGTACATGGCTATTAAACAGATGGACAAGCTGAAGCAAAATAAGTCCCCGGGACCCGATGAGTTGTTTTCCAGGGTACTTAAGGAATGCAAGATGGAACTTAGTCAGCCAATAACGAGTGTGTTTAATGCGTCCATCCTTACCGGTGTTGTGCCAGAGTTGTGGAAGATGGCTAATGTGGTTCCTATATTCAAATCAGGGGATGAGTCCACTCCTTCAAATTACCGTCCAATAAGCCTGACATCTATAGTGGGCAAGTTATTAGAATCAATTATAGCTGACATTATTAGAAGTCACCTTGAATAAACGAATCTCAGCATGGATTCACGAGAGGTCGTTCCTGCCTGACAAACTTACTGACGTTCTTCAATAGAACATTTGAGGCAGTTGACAGTGATAAGGAATATGATATTGTTTATTTGGATTTTAGTAAAGCCTTCGACAGAGTACCTCACAAGAGACTCTTAAGAAAAGTGGCAGCTCATGGTATAGGAGGTAAAGTTCTAGCATGGATAGAGGCATGGCTTACCAATAGAAAGCAGAGAGTTACCATTAATGGGGTGAAATCTGAATGGGGATTAGTCACTAGTGGCGTTCCACAAGGATCAGTCTTGTTCATAATTTACATTAATGACCTTGATGAAGGGATTACGAGTGACATGAGTAAATTTGCTGATGATACAAAGATAGGCCGTATAATTCACTCTGAGGAGGATAGCAGTGAACTCCAGGAGGATTTGGACAAATTAATGTCCTGGTCTACAAAATGGCAGATGAAGTTCAATGTGGGTAAGTGTAAGGTACTAGTCCATGGTAATGAAAATAACCCTTGAAGCTATAATCTAGGTGAAGCAGAGCTTGACCATACAGAATGTGAAAAAGACTTGGGAGTAATGGTAAGCAGAAATCTAAAGCCAAGACAGCAGTGCCTTAGTGTGCGCAACAAGGCCAACAGATTACTTGGATTTATCACAAGAAGTATAAGTAACAGAAGTCCAAAAGTTATTTTACAGCTCTATACATCACTAGTGAGGCCTCATTTAGATTATGCTGCTCAGTTTTGGTCCCCTTAATACAGGATGGATATTGACTCATTAGAGAACATACAGAGAAGAATGACTAAAATAATTTACTGTGTAAGGAATTTTCCGTATGAAGATAGACTTAAAGCCTTAAATCTCCACTCTCTGGAGAGACGTAGAATGAGGGGAGATATCATTGAACTGTATAAGTGGATGACGGGCATAAACAAAGAAGAGAGTGTCGAACCAGGTAAGAACCAGAAATAATGCATTTAAGTTGGATAAATTTAGATTTAGAAAGGACATAGGTAAGTACTGGATTTCTAACAGAGTTGTGGATGCGTGGAGCAGTCTTCCCAGTAGGGTGATAGAGGCTAGGACCTTGGGTAGCTTTAAGAAGAGATTGGACAAATATATGAGTGGGAGGGGCTGGGTTTGATTGGTGTCATTGGGTACGGGAGTTATTTCTTGGGTAGCTTTAGGTAGAGGTCATTTTGATAACGACCTGCCTTGCATGGGCCAGTAAGCCTTCTGCAATGTTTCTCCATTCTTATGTTCTTATGTTCTTAAGAAAAGACAGAAATACTACACCACCTGGACTGGACTGGAGGCAGAGTCAGTGGCTCTCACTACGGAACAACATACATTAGTGCCAAATAAAACACCCCAACATGCCATCAATACGACAACATTTGTATCTGCAAATATACAGGGTCTAAAGCCATCAACAAACAACATAATGCCTTTAATCAATGGACTCTTCACAGGGTCAAATGCAATGTTTGCGGCTTTCACAGAGACCCACACAAAGGACCGCTTAGATAACGAAATATGGATCCCAGGGGATGACTTATTCAGATGCGACAGAAAGAACAGGCAACAAGGGGGGTTGGGCTGTACGTCACAGAGTTGCTCATCTTCTCGGAATTACTAAACACCACAAATGATGTAGTTGAAGTTTTGGCAGTAAAGACTGTCATTGTGGTTTTATACAAACCACCTGATACAGCTTCCCTACAAAATTAGCTACTGTCTGGAAAATCTCAACCCCACTCCAAATATCTTGTTGTTGGGTGATTTCAACTTAAACTATGTAAAATGGAGAAATGTGGCTAATAATGTTTAATGAGAGATAAACCCAGGAGACAACTCAAATTAAAATTCTGCAATAAAATAAACCAGTGAATAGTGGAGTCAACAAGACTGGAAAATAACTTTACCTTATCTTCACTAATAATGATGATCTGGTACGAAATATAATATCACAGACAATACACTCAGATAACAACGTAATAGAAGAACAAACATGTATGTGCAGGGCTTCTGATCATCAAAATGATATTTATGAGGATGCTTTCACCAAATTTAACTTCAATAGCAGAAACATGCAGTGGGACTAAATCAACCATATCCTTTGTCTAGAAAAAAATAACTCTGTCGCACTTGAGGTCTTCTCAAGGTACATTCCTCTAAGGAAAAAAAGAAAATATGTAAACTAAAAAGAGAGAGATGGTCACTCTACAGGTGAAGGCGAAGAATCACAGAGCTGTTGAAAGGGGACAGTATATATGAAATAAGGAAAGAGGCACTGACAAGAGAAATAGAAGATATCGAACTCAAGTTTAAGGAATCAAACAGGAGCCAAGAACCACAGGAAGAACTTACAGCCATGAATTAAATTAAAAAATATATACATATATTCTTTTCCTGCGCTAAATCTAGAGCTAAAACCACATTCAGTTTTGGGCCCCTGCTTAAACGAGATGGGACTTACACAAATGATATCAAATAAATGAGGGAGATGCTGAAGGCCCAGTATGACTCAATGCTCAGTGAGCCGTTAATCAAAGGGTTGACAATGTAAATGAATAATCCTAACACCAAAAGACTTTGAAAAAGTAATAAATGACATGTCCATGCACTCTGCCCCAGGCACAGACTCGTGGAACACCATGTTCATCAAGAACTGTAAGAAACCCTCGTCCTGTGCCTTAACTATTCTATGGAGGGGGAGCACGCACCCAAGGTCATCCCACAGTCACTAAAAACAGCAGATATAGCCACACTCCACAAAGGTGGCAGTAAATCAGTTGCAAACAATTACAGACCGATAGCACTAACGCTCCACATCATAAAAATCTTTGAAAGGGTTCTAAGAAGCAAGGTCGCCAACCACTTGTACACCCATCAGTTGCAGAACCCAGGGCAGCACAGGTTCAGAGCAGATCGCTTGTACCTCTCACAGCTCCTGGATCACTATGACATGGTCTTGTATGCACTGGAGGACAAACAAAATGTAGATGCATTATACACAGACCAGGCGAGAGCCTTCGACTAGTGCGATCATGGCGTAATAGCAAACAAAATGCGTGATAAAGGAATAATAGGAAAAGTTGGTAGATGGATCTATTACTTCCTAACAATGAGAACACAAAGAGTAATAGTTAACAGAGCAAAGTCAAAGCTCTGTTCCACAAAGTATAGTACTCACCCCATCCTTTTCCTCATCCTCATATTGATATGAGATGTAAGCCACAGCACCATGTTCGGCTTTGTTGATGATACCACAGTCTGTATGACTGTGTCATCAATCGAGGACACTGCAAATCCCCAAGCGGACATTAACCAAGTCCTTAAATGGGCATCAGAAAGCAATTTGAAGTTCATGGAAGACAAATTGCAATTACTCCACTACGGAAAACTCAATGAAATGAAATCTGTATCAGAGTATAAAACAAATTCCAACCATACAGTAAAGCGAAAAACTAATGTGAATGTTATAAGAATGATAATATCAGAGAATCTCACTTTCAAAGATTACAACAGTGTATCTACCATATCTGCTAGGAAAATGAAAGGATGGATAATGAGAACATTCAAAACTAGGGATGCAAAGTCAATGATGATTCTCTTCAAAACGGTTGTTCTCTCTAGGATGGAGTATTCCTCTACAATAATGGCGAAATTGCAGAGCAGAAGAATATACAGAGAACTTTCACTGCACGCATAAGTACCATAAAACACTTAAATTACTGGGAATGGCTTGAATCCCTTGACCTGTACTCCCCGGAATGCAGGCGAGAAAAACACATTATAATATTCACTTGGAAAATCCTACAGGGAACCAGTCACAAATTCAAACACGAAAATCACTCCCTTCGAAAGCAAAGAACTCGGCAGGCGATGCAACATAACAGGGATACCATGAGTACACTCAGAGACAACACAATAAGTGTCAGGGGTCCAAGACTGTTCAACTGCCTCCCAGCATACATAAGAGGGATTACCAACAGACACCTGGCTGTCTTCAAGAGGGAGCTGAACAGACACCTAAAATCAGTACCTGACCAGCTGGACTGAGATTCGTACATCGGTTTGCGTGGCCGGCAATAACAGCCTGGTTGATCAGGTTCTGATTCACCAAGAAACCTGCTCAAGGATCGGCCCGCAGAGGCATTGACCTCGAAATACCCTCCGGGTATACTCCATATATACTAGAGGAAGGTGATTGATTAGAACATAATCTGTGGAATTAATTTATAGAGCTAATGACTGATGTTATTAGAAACTTGAACGATTTTGTTTGGAACATTACTGATGTAATTTTTAATATCATAACGTGGAGGAGTCTGTATGTTTGTGGGACAATCACTTACTTCTCCTAAAGAGAGACACTATTTATAACACTGGAGATGCGAGGCAGGAGGTGAGGGAGATGCGAGGCAGGAGGTGAGGGAGATGCGAGGCAGGAGGTGAGGGAGATGCGAGGCAGGAGGTGAGGGAGATGCGAGGCAGGAGGTGAGGGAGATGCGAGGCAGGAAGTGAGGGAGATGCGAGGCAGGAGGTGAGGGAGATGCGAGGCAGGAGGTGAGGGAGATGCGAGGCAGGAAGTGAGAGAGATGCGAGGCAGGAAGTGAGAGAGATGCGAGGCAGGAAGTGAGGGAGATGAGAGATTACCAGATCACAGGCTCCATCACGGAACTCAGACGATATTTCTTATAAATATTGCGTGTTCTCGAAGATTTTTTCCCTCCAAGCTGATACATATACTATATATTTTGTATATAAAAGTGAACACAATTACGCTCTTAAAATCCTGATTATTATATTTCCTCCCACATATTATTCTCAAGTTTTCATAAGATTACAGCGTATCAATGTTTGAAGACATGTTTGTAACGTGTTGTGTGTTAAAAATTGTTATATTTGCTATAAACATCATAGTTCAGGAAAGTGATGAACATGATACGATAACTGAATATGTTTTTATGAATGTTAAAAACTTATATGAGATGAAAGACAAAAGATGTTCAAAATACATAAATTTGTAACAGTTAAGATAGAACTCTAAATCCTGACTTGTTAGTGGTATCCAGGGTCTAGTACTAACTTGTTAGTGGTATCCAGGGTCTAGTACTAACTTGTTAGTGGTATCCAGGGTCTAGTACTAACTTGTTAGTGGTATCCAGGGTCTAGTACTAACTTGTTAGTGGTATCCAGGGTCTAGTACTAACTTGTAAGTGGTATCCAGGGTCTAGTACTAACTTGTTAGTGGTATCCAGGGTCTAGTACTAACTTGTTAGTGGTATCCAGGGTCTAGTACTAACTTGTTAGTGGTATCCAGGGTCTAGTACTAACTTGTAAGTGGTATCCAGGGTCTAGTACTAACTTGTTAGTGGTATCCAGGGTCTAGTACTAACTTGTTAGTGGTATCCAGGGTCTAGTACTAACTTGTTAGTGGTATCCAGGGTCTAGTACTAACTTGTTAGTGGTATCCAGGGTCTAGTACTAACTTGTTAGTGGTATCCAGGGTCTAGTACTAACTTGTTAGTGGTATCCAGGGTCTAGTACTAACTTGTTAGTGGTATCCAGGGTCTAGTACTAACTTGTTAGTGGTATCCAGGGTCTAGTACTAACTTGTTAGTGGTATCCAGGGTCTAGTACTAACTTGTTAGTGGTATCCAGGGTCTAGTACTAACTTGTTAGTGGTATCCAGGGTCTAGTACTAACTTGTTAGTGGTATCCAGGGTCTAGTACTAACTTGTTAGTGGTATCCAGGGTCTAGTACTCACTTGTAAGTGGTATCCAGGGTCTAGTACTCACTTGTAAGTGGTATCCAGGGTCTAGTACTAACTTGTTAGTGGTATCCAGGGTCTAGTACTAACTTGTTAGTGGTATCCAGGGTCTAGTACTAACTTGTTAGTGGTATCCAGGGTCTAGTACTAACTTGTTAGTGGTATCCAGGGTCTAGTACTAACTTGTTAGTGGTATCCAGGGTCTAGTACTAACTTGTAAGTGGTATCCAGGGTCTAGTACTAACTTGTAAGTGGTATCCAGGGTCTAGTACTCACTTGTTAGTGGTATCCAGGGTCTAGTACTAACTTGTTAGTGGTATCCAGGGTCTAGTACTCACTTGTTAGTGGTATCCAGGGTCTAGTACTAACTTGTTAGTGGTATCCAGGGTCTAGTACTCACTTGTAAGTGGTATCCAGGGTCTAGTACTAACTTGTTAGTGGTATCCAGGGTCTAGTACTAACTTGTTAGTGGTATCCAGGGTCTAGTACTCACTTGTTAGTGGTATCCAGGGTCTAGTACTAACTTGTTAGTGGTATCCAGGGTCTAGTACTCACTTGTAAGTGGTATCCAGGGTCTAGTACTAACTTGTTAGTGGTATCCAGGGTCTAGTACTAACTTGTTAGTGGTATCCAGGGTCTAGTACTAACTTGTTAGTGGTATCCAGGGTCTAGTACTAACTTGTTAGTGGTATCCAGGGTCTAGTACTAACTTGTTAGTGGTATCCAGGGTCTAGTACTAACTTGTTAGTGGTATCCAGGGTCTAGTACTCACTTGTTAGTGCTATCCAGGGTCTAGTACTAACTTGTTAGTGGTATCCAGGGTCTAGTACTAACTTGTTAGTGGTATCCAGGGTCTAGTACTCACTTGTTAGTGGTATCCAGGGTCTAGTACTAACTTGTTAGTGGTATCCAGGGTCTAGTACTAACTTGTTAGTGGTATCCAGGGTCTAGTACTCACTTGTAAGTGGTATCCAGGGTCTAGTACTAACTTGTAAGTGGTATCCAGGGTCTAGTACTAACTTGTTAGTGGTATCCAGGGTCTAGTACTAACTTGTTAGTGGTATCCAGGGTCTAGTACTAACTTGTAAGTGGTATCCAGGGTCTAGTACTAACTTGTTAGTGGTATCCAGGTTCTAGTACTAACTTGTTAGTGGTATCCAGGGTCTAGTACTCACTTGTTAGTGGTATCCAGGGTCTAGTACTAACTTGTTAGTGGTATCCAGGGTCTAGTACTAACTTGTTAGTGGTATCCAGGGTCTAGTACTAACTTGTAAGTGGTATCCAGGGTCTAGTACTAACTTGTTAGTGGTATCCAGGGTCTAGTACTCACTTGTTAGTGGTATCCAGGGTCTAGTACTCACTTGTTAGTGGTATCCAGGGTCTAGTACTAACTTGTTAGTGGCATCCAGGGTCTAGTACTAACTTGTTAGTGGCATCCAGGGTCTAGTACTAACTTGTTAGTGGCATCCAGGGTCTAGTACTAACTTGTTAGTGGCATCCAGGGTCTAGTACTAACTTGTTAGTGGCATCCAGGGTCTAGTACTAAATTGTTAGTGGCATCCAGGGTCTAGTACTAACTTGTTAGTGGTATCCAGGGTCTAGTACTCACTTGTTAGTGGCATCCAGGGTCTAGTACTAACTTGTTAGTGGCATCCAGGGTCTAGTACTAACTTGTTAGTGGCATCCAGGGTCTAGTACTAACTTGTTAGTGGCATCCAGGGTCTAGTACTAACTTGTTAGTGGTATCCAGGGTCTAGTACTCACTTGTTAGTGGTATCCAGGGTCTAGTACTAACTTGTTAGTGGCATCCAGGGTCTAGTACTAACTTGTTAGTGGCATCCAGGGTCTAGTACTAACTTGTTAGTGGCATCCAGGGTCTAGTACTAACTTGTTAGTGGTATCCAGGGTCTAGTACTAACTTGTTAGTGGTATCCAGGGTCTAGTACTCACTTGTTAGTGGTATCCAGGGTCTAGTACTAACTTGTTAGTGGAATCCAGGGTCTAGTACTAACTTGTTAGTGGCATCCAGGGTCTAGTACTAACTTGTTAGTGGTATCCAGGGTCTAGTACTCACTTGCTAGTGGTATCCAGGGTCTAGTACTCACTTGTTAGTGGCATCCAGGGTCTAGTACTAACTTGTTAGTGGCATCCAGGGTCTAGTACTAACTTGTTAGTGGTATCCAGGGTCTAGTACTCACTTGTTAGTGGTATCCAGGGTCTAGTACTAACTTGTTAGTGGCATCCAGGGTCTAGTACTAACTTGTTAGTGGCATCCAGGGTCTAGTACTAACTTGTTAGTGGCATCCAGGGTCTAGTACTAACTTGTTAGTGGCATCCAGGGTCTAGTACTAACTTGTTAGTGGCATCCAGGGTCTAGTACTAACTTGTTAGTGGCATCCAGGGTCTAGTACTAACTTGTTAGTGGTATCCAGGGTCTAGTACTCACTTGTTAGTGGCATCCAGGGTCTAGTACTAACTTGTTAGTGGCATCCAGGGTCTAGTACTAACTTGTTAGTGGCATCCAGGGTCTAGTACTAACTTGTTAGTGGCATCCAGGGTCTAGTACTAACTTGTTAGTGGTATCCAGGGTCTAGTACTCACTTGTTAGTGGTATCCAGGGTCTAGTACTAACTTGTTAGTGGCATCCAGGGTCTAGTACTAACTTGTTAGTGGCATCCAGGGTCTAGTACTAACTTGTTAGTGGCATCCAGGGTCTAGTACTAACTTGTTAGTGGTATCCAGGGTCTAGTACTAACTTGTTAGTGGTATCCAGGGTCTAGAACTCACTTGTTAGTGGTATCCAGGGTCTAGTACTAACTTGTTAGTGGCATCCAGGGTCTAGTACTAACTTGTTAGTGGCATCCAGGGTCTAGTACTAACTTGTTAGTGGCATCCAGGGTCTAGTACTAACTTGTTAGTGGTATCCAGGGTCTAGTACTAACTTGTTAGTGGTATCCAGGGTCTAGTACTAACAAGTTAGTGACATCCAGGGTCTAGTACTAACTTGTTAGTGGCATCCAGGGTCTAGTACTAACTTGTAAGTGGTATCCAGGGTCTAGTACTAACTTTTTAGTGGTATCCAGGGTCTAGTACTCACTTGTTAGTGGTATCCAGGATCTAGTACTAACTTGTTAGTGGTATCCAGGGTCTAGTACTAACTTGTTAGTGGCATCCAGTGTCTAGTACTAACTTGTTAGTGGCATCCAGGGTCTAGTACTAACTTGTTAGTGGTATCCAGGGTCTAGTACTAACTTGTTAGTGGTATCCAGGGTCTAGTACTAACTTGTTAGTGGTATCCAGGGTCTAGTACTAACTTGTTAGTGGCATCCAGGGTCTAGTACTAACTTGTTAGTGGTATCCAGGGTCTAGTACTAACTTGTTAGTGGTATCCAGGGTCTAGTACTAACTAGTTAGTGGTATCCAGGGTCTAGTACTAACTTGTTAGTGGTATCCAGGGTCTAGTACTAACTTGTTAGTGGTATCCAGGGTCTAGTACTCACTTGTTATTGGTATCCAGGGTCTAATACTAACTTGTTAGTGGTATCCAGGGTCTAGTACTAACTTGTTAGTGGTATCCAGGGTCTAGTACTAACTTGTTAGTGGTATCCAGGGTCTAGTACTAACTTGTTAGTGGTATCCAGGGTCTAGTACTAACTTGTAAGTGGTATCCAGGGTCTAGTACTAACTTGTAAGTGGTATCCAGGGTCTAGTACTAACTTGTTAGTGGTATCCAGGGTCTAGTACTAACTTGTTAGTGGTATCCAGGGTCTAGTACTAACTTGTAAGTGGTATCCAGGGTCTAGTACTAACTTGTAAGTGGTATCCAGGGTCTAGTACTAACTTGTTAGTGGTATCCAGGGTCTAGTACTAACTTGTAAGTGGAATCCAGGGTCTAGTACTAACTTGTAAGTGGTATCCAGGGTCTAGTACTAACTTGTAAGTGGTATCCAGGGACTAGTACTCACTTGTTAGTGGTATCCAGGGTCTAGTACTAACTTGTTAGTGGTATCCAGGGTTTAGTACTAACTTGTTAGTGGTATGCAGGGTCTAGTACTAACTTGTTAGTGGTATCCAGGGTCTAGTACTAACTTGTTAGTGGTATCCAGGGTCTAGTACTCACTTGTTAGTGGTATCCAGGGTCTAGTACTAACTTGTTAGTGGTATCCAGGGTCTAGTACTAACTTGTTAGTGGTATCCAGGGTCTAGTACTCACTTGTTAGTGATATCCAGGGTCTAGTACTCACTTGTTAGTGGTATCCAGGGTCTAGTACTCACTAGTTAGTGGTATCCAGGGTCTAGTACTCACTTGTTAGTGGTATCCAGGGTCTAGTACTCACTAGTTAGTGGTATCCAGGGTCTAGTACTCACTTGTTAGTGGTATCCAGGGTCTAGTACTCACTTGTTAGTGGTATCCAGGGTCTAGTACTAACTTGTTAGTGGTATCCAGGGTCTAGTACTCACTTGTTAGTGGTATCCAGGGTCTAGTACTCACTAGTTAGTGGTATCCAGGGTCTAGTACTCACTAGTTAGTGGTATCCAGGGTCTAGTACTCACTTGTTAGTGGTATCCAGGGTCTAGTACTCACTAGTTAGTGGTATCCAGGGTCTAGTACTCACTTGTTAGTGGTATCCAGGGTCTAGTACTCACTTGTTAGTGGTATCCAGGGTCTAGTACTCACTTGTTAGTGGTATCCAGGGTCTAGTACTAACTTGTTAGTGGTATCCAGGGTCTAGTACTCACTTGTTAGTGGTATCCAGGGTCTAGTACTAACTTGTTAGTGGTATCCAGGGTCTAGTACTCACTTGTTAGTGGTATCCAGGGTCTAGTACTAACTTGTTAGTGGTATCCAGGGTCTAGTACTAACTTGTTAGTGGTATCCAGGGTCTAGTACTCACTTGTTAGTGGTATCCAGGGTCTAGTACTCACTTGTTAGTGGTATCCAGGGTCTAGTACTAACTTGTAAGTGGTATCCAGGGTCTAGTACTAACTTGTAAGTGGTATCCAGGGTCTAGTACTCACTTGTTAGTGGTATCCAGGGTCTAGTACTAACTTGTTAGTGGTATCCAGGGTCTAGTACTCACTTGTTAGTGGTATCCAGGGTTTAGTACTAACTTGTTAGTGGTATCCAGGGTCTAGTACTCACTTGTTAGTGGTATCCAGGGTCTAGTACTAACTTGTTAGTGGTATCCAGGGTCTAGTACTCACTTGTTAGTGGTATCCAGGGTTTAGTACTAACTTGTTAGTGGTATCCAGGGTCTAGTACTAACTTGTTAGTGGTATCCAGGGTCTAGTACTCACTTGTTAGTGGTATCCAGGGTCTAGTACTAACTTCTAAGTGGTATCCAGGGTCTAGTACTCACTTGTTAGTGGTATCCAGGGTCTAGTACTAACTTGTAAGTGGTATCCAGGGTCTAGTACTCACTTGTTAGTGGTATCCAGGGTCTAGTACAAACTTGTAAGTGGTATCCAGGGTCTAGTACTCACTTGTTAGTGGTATCCAGGGTCTAGTAATAACTTGTAAGTGGTATCCAGGGTCTAGTACTCACTTGTTAGTGGTATCCAGGGTCTAGTACTAACTTGTAAGTGGTATCCAGGGTCTAGTACTCACTTGTTAGTGGTATCCAGGGTCTAGTACTAACTTGTAAGTGGTATCCAGGGTCTAGTACTCACTTGTTAGTGGTATCCAGGGTCTAGTACTAACTTGTAAGTGGTATCCAGGGTCTAGTACTCACTTGTTAGTGGTATCCAGGGTCTAGTACTAACTTGTAAGTGGTATCCAGGGTCTAGTACTCACTTGTAAGTGGTATCCAGGGTCTAGTACTCACTTGTTAGTGGTATCCAGGGTCTAGTACTCACTTGTTAGTGGTATCCAGGGTCTAGTGCTCACTTGTTAGTGGTATCCAGGGTCTAGTACTAACTTGTTAGTGGTATCCAGGGTCTAGTACTCACTTGTTAGTGGTATTCAGGGTCTAGTACTCACTTGTTAGTGGTATCCAGGGTTTAGTACTCACTTGTTAGAGGTATCCAGGGTCTAGTAGTAACTTGTTAGTGGTATCCAGGGTCTAGTACTAACTTGTTAGTGGTATCCAGGGTCTAGTACTAACTTGTTAGTGGTATCCAGGGTCTAGTACTCACTTGTTAGTGGTATCCAGGGTCTAGTACTCACTTGTTAGTGGTATGCAGGGTCTAGTACTCACTTGTTAGTGGAATCCAGGGTCTAGTACTCACTTGTTAGTGGTATCCAGGGTTTAGTACTAACTTGTTAGTGGTATCCAGGATCTAGTACTCACTTGTTAGTGGTATCTAGGGTCTAGTACTAACTTGTTAGTAGAATACAGGGTCTAGTACTCACTTGTTAGTGATATCCATGGTCTAGTACTCACTAGTTAATGGTATCCAGGGTCTAGTATTCACTTGTTAGTGGTATCGAGGTCTAGTACTCACTTGTTAGTGGTATCCAGGGACTAGTACTCACTCGTTAGTGGTGTCCAGGGTCTAGTACTCACTTGTTAGTGGTATCCAGGGTCTATTACTAACTTGTTAGTGGTGTCCAGGGTCTAGTACTCACTTGTTAGTGGTATCCAGGGTCTAGTACTCACTTGTTAGTGGTATCCAGGGTCTAGTACTCACTTGTTAGTGGTGTCCAGGGTCTAGTACTCACTTGTTAGTGGTATCCAGGGTCTAGTACTAACTTGTTAGTGGTGTCCAGGGTCTAGTACTCACTTGTTAGTGGTATCCAGGGTCTAGTACTCACTTGTTAGTGGTATCCAGGGTCTAGTACTCACTTGTTAGTGGTATCCAGGGTCTAGTACTCACTTGTTAGTGGTATCCAGGGTCTAGTACTCACTTGTTAGTGGTATCCAGGGTCTAGTGCTCACTTGTTAGTGGTATCCAGGGTCTAGTACTAATTTGTTAGTGGTATCCAGGGTCTAGTACTCACTTGTTAGTGGTATCCAGGGTCTAGTACTAACTTGTTAGTGGTGTCCAGGGTCTAGTACTCACTTGTTAGTGGTGTCCAGGGTCTAGTACTAACTTGTTAGTGGTATCCAGGGTCTAGTACTCACTTGTTAGTGGTGTCCAGGGTCTAGTACTCACTTGTTAGTGGTGTCCAGGGTCTAGTACTCACTTGTTAGTGGTATCCAGGGTCTAGTACTCACTTGTTAGTGGTAACCAGGGTCTAGTACTAACTTGTTAGTGGTATCCAGGGTCTAGTACTCACTGCGTCTTGCTTGTTAGTACACAGTCGTGAAGCTGCGTCTTGCTTGTTGGTACACAGTCGTGAAGCTGCGTCTTTCTTGTTAGTACACAGTCGTGAAGCTGCGTCTTTCTTGTTAGTACACAGTCGTGAAGCTGCGTCTTGTTTGTTAGTACACAGTCGTGAAACTGCGTCTTGCTTGTTAGTACACAGTCGTGAAGCTGCGTCTTGCTTGTTGGTACACAGTCGTGAAGTTGCGTCTTGCTTGTTAGTACACAGTCGTGAAGTTGCGTCTTGCTTTTTAGTACACAGTCGTGAAGCTGCGTCTTTCTTGTTAGTACACAGTCGTGAAGGTGCGTCTTGCTTGTTAGCACACAGTCGTGAAGCTGCGTCTTGCTTGTTAGTACACAGTCGTGAAGCTGCGTCTTTCTTGTTAGTACACAGTCGTGAAGCTGCGTCTTGCTTGTTAGTATACAGTCGTGAAGCTGCGTCTTGCTTGTTTGTACACAGTCGTGAAGCTGCGTCTTGCTTGTTAGTACACAGTCGTGAAGCTGCGTCTTGCTTGTTAGTACACAGTCGTGAAGCTGCGTCTTTCTTGTTAGTACACAGTCGTGAAGCTGCGTCTTGCTTGTTAGTACACAGTCGTGAAGCTGCGTCTTGCTTGTTAGTACACAGTCGTGAAGCTGCGCCTTGCTTGTTAGTACACAGTCGTGAAGCTGCGTCTTGCTTGTTAGTACACAGTCGTGAAGCTGCGTCTTGCTTGTTAGTACACAGTCGTGAAGCTGCGTCGTGCTTGTTAGCACACAGTCGAGAAGCTGCGTCTTGCTTGTTACTGCACAGTCGTGAAGCTGCGTCTTTCTTGTTAGTACACAGTCGTGAAGCTGCGTCTTGCTTGTTAGTACACAGTCGTGAAGCTGCGTCTTGCTTGTTAGTACACAGTCGTGAAGCTGCGTCTTTCTTGTTAGTACGCAGTCGTGAAGCTGCGTCTTTCTTGTTAGTACACAGTCGTGAAGCTGCGTCTTGCTTGTTAGTACGCAGTCGTGAAGCTGCGTCTTTCTTGTTAGTACAGTCGTGAAGCTGCGTCTTTCTTGTTAGTACACAGTCGTGAAGCTGCGTCTTGCTTGTTAGTACACAGTCGTGAAGCTGCGTCTTTCTTGCTAGTACACAGTCGTGAAGCTGCGTCTTTCTTGTTAGTACACAGTCGTGAAGCTGCGTCTTTCTTGCTAGTACACAGTCGTGAAGCTGCGTCTTTCTTGTTAGTACACAGTCGTGAAGCTGCGTCTTGCTTGTTAGTACGCAGTCGTGAAGCTGCGTCTTTCTTGTTAGTACAGTCGTGAAGCTGCGTCTTTCTTGTTAGTACACAGTCGTGAAGTTGCGTCTTGCTTGTTAGTACACAGTCGTGAAGCTGCGTCTTTCTTGTTAGTACAGTCGTGAAGCTGCGTCTTTCTTGTTAGTACACAGTCGTGAAGTTGCGTCTTGCTTGTTAGTACACAGTCGTGAAGCTGCGTCTTTCTTGCTAGTACACAGTCGTGAAGTTGCGTCTTGCTTGTTAGTACACAGTCGTGAAGCTGTGTCTTTCTTGTTAGTGCACAGTCGTGAAGTTGCGTCTTGCTTGTTAGTACACAGTCGTGAAGCTGCGTCTTGCTTGTTAGTACACAGTCGTGAAGCTGCGCCTTGCTTGTTAGTACACAGTCGTGAAGTTGCGTCTTGCTTGTTAGTACACAGTCGTGAAGCTGCGTCTTGCTTGTTAGTACACAGTCGTGAAGCTGCGTCTTGCTTGTTAGTACCAGTCGTGAAGTTGCGTCTTGCTTGTTAGTACACAGTCGTGAAGCTGCGTCTTGCTTGTTAGTACACAGTCGTGAAGCTGCGTCTTGCTTATTAGTGCACAGTCGTGAAGCTGCGTCTTGCTTGTTAGTACACAGTCGTGCTGCGTCTTTCTTGTTAGTACACAGTCGTGAAGCTGCGTCTTGCTTGTTAGTACACAGTCGTGAAGCTGCGTCTTGCTTGTTAGTACACAGTCGTGAAGCTGCGTCTTCCTTGTTAGTACACAGTCGTGAAGCTGCGTCTTGCTTGTTAGTACACAGTCGTGAAGCTGCGTCTTGCTTGTTAGTACACAGTCGTGAAGCTGCGCCTTGCTTGTTAGTACACAGTCGTGAAGTTGCGTCTTGCTTGTTAGTACACAGTCGTGAAGCTGCGTCTTGCTTGTTAGTACACAGTCGTGAAGCTGCGTCTTGCTTGTTAGTACACAGTCGTGAAGCTGCGTCTTGCTTGTTAGTACACAGTCGTGAAGTTGCGTCTTGCTTGTTAGTACACAGTCGTGAAGCTGCGTCTTGCTTGTTAGTACACAGTCGTGAAACTGCGTCTTGCTTGTTAGTACACAGTCTTGAAGTTGCGTCTTTCTTGTTAGTACACAGTCGTGAAGCTGCGTCTTGCTTGTTAGTACGCAGTCGTGAAGCTGCGTCTTTCTTGTTAGTACACAGTCGTGAAGCTGCGTCTTTCTTGTTAGTACACAGTCGTGAAGCTGCGTCTTGCTTGTTAGTACTCAGTCGTGAATCTGCGTCTTTCTTGTTAGTACACAGTCGTGAAGCTGCGTCTTTCTTGCTAGTACACAGTCGTGAAGCTGCGTCTTGCTTGTTAGTACACAGTCGTGAAGCTGCGTCTTGCTTATTAGTGCACAGTCGTGAAGCTGCGTCTTGCTTGTTAGTACACAGTCGTGAAGCTGCGTCTTTCTTGTTAGTACACAGTCGTGAAGCTGCGTCTTGCTTGTTAGTACACAGTCGTGAAGCTGCGTCTTGCTTGTTAGTACACAGTCGTGAAGCTGCGTCTTCCTTGTTAGTACACAGTCGTGAAGCTGCGTCTTGCTTGTTAGTACACAGTCGTGAAGCTGCGTCTTTCTTGTTAGTACACAGTCGTGAAGCTGCGCCTTGCTTGTTAGTACACAGTCGTGAAGTTGCGTCTTGCTTGTTAGTACACAGTCGTGAAGCTGCGTCTTGCTTGTTAGTAGACAGTCGTGAAGCTGCGTCTTGCTTGATAGTACACAGTCGTGAAGCTGCGTCTTGCTTGTTAGTACACAGTCGTGAAGCTGTGTCTTTCTTGTTCGTACACAGTCGTGTAGCTGCGTCTTGCTTGTTAGTACACAGTCGTGAAGCTGCGTCTTGCTTGTTAGTACACAGTCGTGAAGCTGCGTCTTGCTTGTTAGTACACAGTCGTGAAGCTGCGTCTTTCTTGTTAGTACACAGTCGTGAAGCTGCGTCTTTCTTGCTAGTACACAGTCGTGAAGCTGCGTCTTGCTTGTTAGTACACAGTCGTGAAGTTGCGTCTTGCGTGTTAGTACACAGTCGTGAAGCTGCGTCTTTCTTGTTAGTACACAGTCGTGAAGTTGCGTCTTGCTTGTTAGTACACAGTCGTGAAGCTGCGTCTTGCTTGTTAGTACACAGTCGTGAAGCTGCGTCTTGCTTGTTAGTACCAGTCGTGAAGTTGCGTCTTGCTTGTTAGTACACAGTCGTGAAGCTGCGTCTTGCTTGTTAGTACACAGTCGTGAAGCTGCGTCTTGCTTATTAGTGCACAGTCGTGAAGTTGCGTCTTGCTTGTTAGTACACAGTCGTGAAGCTGCGTCTTTCTTGTTAGTACACAGTCGTGAAGCTGCGTCTTTCTTGTTAGTACACAGTCGTGAAGCTGCGTCTTGCTTGTTAGTACACAGTCGTGAAGCTGCGTCTTCCTTGTTAGTACACAGTCGTGAAGCTGCGTCTTGCTTGTTAGTACACAGTCGTGAAGCTGCGTCTTTCTTGTTAGTACACAGTCGTGAAGCTGCGCCTTGCTTGTTAGTACACAGTCGTGAAGTTGCGTCTTGCTTGTTAGTACACAGTCGTGAAGCTGCGTCTTGCTTGTTAGTAGACAGTCGTGAAGCTGCGTCTTGCTTGATAGTACACAGTCGTGAAGCTGCGTCTTGCTTGTTAGTACACAGTCGTGAAGCTGTGTCTTTCTTGTTCGTACACAGTCGTGTAGCTGCGTCTTGCTTGTTAGTACACAGTCGTGAAGCTGCGTCTTGCTTGTTAGTACACAGTCGTGAAGCTGCGTCTTGCTTGTTAGTACACAGTCGTGAAGCTGCGTCTTGCTTGTTAGTACACAGTCGTGAAGCTGCGTCTTGCTTTTTAGTACACAGTCGTGAAGCTGCGTCTTGCTTGTTAGTACACAGTCGTGAAGCTGCGTCTTGCTTGTTAGTACACAGTCTTGAAGTTGCGTCTTTTTTGTTAGTACACAGTCGTGAAGCTGCGTCTTGCTTGTTAGTACACAGTCGTGAAGCTGCGTCTTGCTTGTTAGTACACAGTCGTGAAGCTGCGTCTTGCTTGTTAGTACACAGTCGTGAAGCTGCGTCTTGCTTGTTAGTACACAGTCGTGAAGCTGCGTCTTGCTTGTTAGTACACAGTCTTGAAGTTGCGTCTTTCTTGTCAGTACACAGTCGTGAAGCTGCGTCTTGCTTGTCAGTACACAGTCGTGAAGCTGCGTCTTGCTTGTCAGTACTGGCACAGCAGAAAAGTTTGAAATTCCATTTATCAGGTCTGCTTTTATATATTGCCGAAGGCTTCCTGTTCTCTTGCCTTAATATGAGATCGTTACCTCATCCAGAGACAGTCTTGGTGCTCCTAGAATTTTCAGAAAAGCTATAGAAGCTGTCCTCTGTATGTTTTTGTAGTATCATCCTGATGTAAAGTTTGTCGCAGCAACACGAACCTCTTGTAAGACATTCTAGCTCCAACGTGTGATTTCTGTGTGTTAGTTGCCCAATAATCATCTGAAGAAGAGCAAGAAATTACACCCATGGTATTATTGAAACTGATTTCAATCATCTTCAGTAAATATTTCAAGAAAATACTCGAGTGGAGAGATGTTCTGGTTGCTCATGCTTGAATTCAGGTAGACAATCATTTTGTATGTCTTCCTTTTTCCTAACACGCTCAGTGTTGGAACACTTGTTATTCACTTCTTCCTCATCCACAATTTATTTTCTTACAATTTGATATTGTTTTGCAAGTCCATGTTTCTATGTGGTGGTTATCGTACATCATCGTAGCTAGACGATGAAGAGGTGACAGCAAGAGCAAATTAATTTTCGATTTCCACCTAATTCGAAGACACACACCTCTTTATGGTCGCCACGGATGCAGGCATTTTTGTGCTCATGGATCCAAATCTCCAGAGATACTGCTGTTTCTCTATAAATATCTTGTCACATCCTCCCAAATGGTTTTATGTATACTCACGAGGTAGTACAGAATCGCTCTTATGTTTTTGCACCAAGTATTTAACGGTAGTTGAGGAGCTCCTTCTATTTAAACAAGTTTTTTGTAAAGCATGATGTAAACTGACAGACGGAACTATATAACTGGTGTTCTCTCCTTCTTCTGGACTGGTGTTAGTCTTATTCAAAATGCGTGTCACACGTTTGCTACAATCACATATGAAGTGTAATGGGAAGTTAAGAGAGCTGAATGAATGTGTGGTGTATTTGCACGCTTTCTCGAGGAACTATAAACTAAAAATTCTTTAAGCTCTTAGAAAGAAGCCTATAATACTCTTATTCCTGGTGTCATGGTGGGAGGAGAAATGTTCTTTGTAGCTCAGAGACTGAAGTACTCAACCTTGGTTTCAAGTTCGCTACTGGAATATCGAAGTCCAAATACGAGTTGAATAAGGTGATCTAAACTTCGACTTTGAGTTTAACAAAGGTTTTATTCAAGGACTTATTGCAGCAGCCGTCTCGGAACCCAGTCATCCCCGTTATCCCATGTTGTTACATCAAGTCACTCAAAAATCAGGCTTTCAATATCGATATCCCGTTACGGAAGTGGAGAAATTAGAAACTACTTTTCTCAACCGTATAAAGTAAGTAAATATGATGCAAGAGTTACTAGGCGACACCACCACATATTCTTCCATCACCAAACATATATGGAAGAAAGAAAGCGATTCCTTTCTTACTAAAACTCACAACATGCTCAAAAAACCGGAAGAGGATAAAAAACTGTTTCATGCTGCCCCCGCCAACCCCAGATCAGTGAGACTTTATGGAATAACTAAAACCTACAAACCTAATGTGACTACGAGACCCGTCACGCCTGGTGTTGGCAGCGTCACAAACAAGTTAACACAAGTTTTAGCGAAATATTTATCGAAACTTCTAGGGACGATTAGTCAAGCTCATTTGCTGCACTCTCGCAGCTAACAGCTTGAGGGATCTCCACGAGTGATAGGAAGCTTGCAAGAATATAAAGGCGCTATACCGTGGCTGGAACAATATGCAGATAACCTCCCCCCCCCCTCCTCTTATATATACTAGCTTCCTTCTCTTCGCGCTTCTGTGGGACTAGTTAATGGTCCAAATCAGACTGGAACGTTGTCAAAAATTTCGTTCTCCTATGTGCTAGTTATCTTTGTAAAGCTTGCAATTAATCTTCTTAGCAGGTTAATAATGTTATTTGGTTGCCTTTACTTTGCCATGATTTTTGTGAGCTTCCTAGAATTATGCGTACTTTACAGTTGCACTAGGGGCTCAACCATGGGCTGAGCCCTTAGTGCAGTCCTGACCAGTTTATATATGGAGGACCTGGCCTATAAACGGATCTTACATACCACCCCACATTTGTTACTTGTATGAGATACGTGGATCATATTTTGGTCACAGTACCCAAAAGACTAGAAGTACGTGACATCCTCATCACCATCAACACTCTGGAACCTTCAATTAAATTTACTTTAGAGAAAGAGAAGGGGAACCAACTGTCGTTTCTTGAAGTGCTTCTACCCTAAAAGAACTATTTATTGCATTTCTTCTCCTACCCTGACATCAGGACTAAACTAGGACATACAAGCTTCTTTCGAGTCGCCAGTTCCTCGAGGAAGATCAAACACACATAACATATCCATTCATTTCGTTTCACTTCCCACAACACTTCACACATGATTGCAGGAAAAAGTGTGTTATGCATCCTAAAGAGGACTAGTATTATTCCAGTTGGAGGAGAGTCTCCCAGATAAACCATTCTGCCATTCAACGAGGTGATAATATTTTCAACACACACTTCTGATATATATATATTTTAAATATCCGCCAGCTTTTCAACTACTTAGTACTTATGGTAGAATTACCTGTGACAGAGGTAGAAGGACACAGTCTCCAGAAGCTTGACGAAACTCCTGGAGACTGAAACGCTGCGACAGTAAAATGTCACATCAGTTACATCTGTGTGCTTTTTTTTCAGCTACTGTTTAAAGCACGATAAAAGGCTGGAAATATAAACACACATGCAGGATAATGTGATCCTTTATTGACAACGTTTCGCCCACACAGTGGGTTTTTTCAAGTCACAAACAGATCTGCCTGGGGTGTAGGAGACTGAAACTCTGGTGAAGTGGAGGAGACTCAAACTCTGGTGAAGTGTAGGAGACTCAAACTCTGGTAAAGTGGTGTAGGAGACTGAAACTCTGGAGAAGTGTAGGAGACAAACTCTGGTGAAGTAGTGTAGGAGACTGAAGCTCTGGTGAAGTGGTGTAGGAGACTGAAACTCTGGAGAAGTGTAGGAGACAAACTCTGGTGAAGTGGTGTAGGAGACTGAAGCTCTGGTGAAGTGGTGTAGGAGACTGAAGCTCTGGTGAAGTGGTGTAGGAGACTGAAGCTCTGGTGAAGGGGTGTAGGAGACTGAAACTCTGGTGAAGTGGCATAGGAGACTGAAGCTCTGGTGAAGTGGCATAGGAGACTGAAGCTCTGGTGAAGTGGTGTAGGAGACTGAAGCTCTGGTGAAGTGGTGTAGGAGACTGAAGCTCTGGTGAAGGGGTGTAGGAGACTGAAACTCTGGAGAAGTGTAGGAGACAAACTCTGGTGAAGTAGTGTAGGAGACTGAAGCTCTGGTGAAGTGTAGGAGACTCAAACTCTGGTAAAGTGGTGTAGGAGACTGAAGCTCTGGTGAAGTGGTGTAGGAGACTGAAACTCTGGAGAAGTGTAGGAGACAAACTCTGGTGAAGTGGTGTAGGAGACTGAAACTCTGGAGAAGTGTAGGAGACAAACTCTGGTGAAGTGGTGTAGGAGACTGAAGCTCTGGTGAAGTGGCATAGGAGACTGAAGCTCTGGTGAAGTGGTGTAGGAGACTGAAGCTCTGGTGAAGTATAGGAGACTGAAGCTCTGGTGAAGTGGTGTAGGAGACTGAAGCTCTGGTGAAGTGGTGTAGGAGACTGAAACTCTGGAGAAGTGTAGGAGACAAACTCTGGTGAAGTGGTGTAGGAGACTGAAGCTCTGGTGAAGTGGCATAGGAGACTGAAGCTCTGGTGAAGTGGTGTAGGAGACTGAAGCTCTGGTGAAGTATAGGAGACTGAAGCTCTGGTGAAGTGGTGTAGGAGAATGAAGCTCTGGTGAAGTGGTATAGGAGACTGATGCTCTGGTGAAGTGGTGTAGGAGACTGAAACTCTGGAGAAGTGTAGGAGACAAACTCTGGTGAAGTGGTGTAGGAGACTGAAGCTCTGGTGAAGTGGCATAGGAGACTGAAGCTCTGGTGAAGTGGCATAGGAGACTGAAGCTCTGGTGAAGTGGCATAGGAGACTGAAGCTCTGGTGAAGTGGCATAGGAGACTGAAGCTCTGGTGAAGTGGCATAGGAGACTGAAGCTCTGGTGAAGTGGCATAGGAGACTGAAGCTCTGGTGAAGTGGTATAGGAGACTGAAGCTCTGGTGAAGTGGTGTAGGAGACTGAAGCTCTGGTGAAGTGGTATAGGAGACTGAAGCTCTGGTGAAGTGGTATAGGAGACTGAAGCTCTGGTGAAGTGGAATAGGAGACTGAAGCTCTGGTGAAGTGGTATAGGAGACTGAAGCTATGGTGAAGTGGTATAGGAGACTCATGCTCTGGTGAAGTGGTATAGGAGACTGATGCTCTGGTGAAGTGGAATAGGAGACTGAAGCTCTGGTGAAGTGGTATAGGAGACTGATGCTCTGGTGAAGTGATATAGGAGACTGAAGCTCTGGTTAAGTGGTACATGGAGACTGAAGCTCTGGTGAAGTGGAATAGGAGACTGAAGCTCTGGTGAAGTGGAATAGGAGACTGAAGCTCTGGTGAAGTGGAATAGGAGACTGAAGCTCTGGTGAAGTGGTATAGGAGACTGAAGCTCTGGTGAAGTGGAATAGGAGACTGAAGTCTGGTGAAGTGGAATAGGAGACTGAAGCTCTGGTGAAGTGGTATAGGAGACTAATGCTCTGGTGAAGTGGAATAGGAGACTGAAGCTCTGGTGAAGTGGAATAGGAGACTGAAGCTCTGGTGAAGTGGTATAGGAGACTGAAGCTCTGGTGAAGTGGCATAGGAGACTGAAGCTCTGGTGAAGTGGAATAGGAGACTGAAGCTCTGGTGAAGTGGAATAGGAGACTGAAGCTCTGGTGAAGTGGTATAGGAGACTGATGCTCTGGTGAAGTGGAATAGGAGACTGAAGCTCTGGTAAAGTGGCATAGGAGACTGAAGCTCTGGTGAAGTGGTGTAGGAGACTGAAGCTCTGGTGAAGTATAGGAGACTGAAGCTCTGGTGAAGTGGTGTAGGAGAATGAAGCTCTCGTGAAGTGGTATAGGAGACTGAAGCTCTGGTGAAGTGGTATAGGAGATTGAAGCTCTGGTGAAGTGGTATAGGAGACTGATGCTCTGGTGAAGTGGTATAGGAGACTGAAGCTCTGGTAAAGTGGTATAGGAGACTGAAGCTCTGGTGAAGTGGTATAGGAGACTGAAGCTCTGGTGAAGTGGTGTAGGAGACTGAAGATCTGGGGAAGTGGTATAGGAGACTGAAGCTCTGGTGAAGTGGTATAGGAGACTGAAGCTCTGGTGAAGTGGAATAGGAGACTGAAGCTCTGGTGAAGTGGTATAGGAGACTGAAGCTCTGGTGAAGTGGTATAGGAGACTGATGCTCTGGTGAAGTGGTATAGGAGACTGATGCTCTGGTGAAGTGGAATAGGAGACTGAAGCTCTGGTGAAGTGGTATAGGAGACTGATGCTCTGGTGAAGTGGTATAGGAGACTGAAGCTCTGGTGAAGTGGTATACGAGACTGAAGCTCTGGTGAAGTGGAATAGGAGACTGAAGCTCTGGTGAAGTGGAATAGGAGACTGAAGCACTGGTGAAGTGGAATAGGAGACTGAAGCTCTGGTGAAGTGGTATAGGAGACTGAAGCTCTGGTGAAGTGGAATAGGAGACTGAAGCTCTGGTGAAGTGGAATAGGAGACTGAAGCTCTGGTGAAGTGGTATAGGAGACTGATGCTCTGGTGAAGTGGAATAGGAGTCTGAAGCTCTGGTGAAGTGGAATAGGAGACTGAAGCTCTGGTGAAGTGGTATAGGAGACTGAAGCTCTGGTGAAGTGGCATAGGAGACTGAAGCTCTGGTGAAGTGGTGTAGGAGACTGAAGATCTGGTGAAGTATAGGAGACTGAAGCTCTGGTGAAGTGGTGTAGGAGAATGAAGCTCTGGTGAAGTGGTATAGGAGACTGAAGCTCTGGTGAAGTGGTATAGGAGATTGAAGCTCTGGTGAAGTGGTATAGGAGACTGAAGCTCTGGTGAAGTGGTATAGGAGACTGAAGCTCTGGTAAAGTGGTATAGGAGACTGAAGCTCTGGTGAAGTGGTATAGGAGACTGAAGCTCTGGTGAAGTGGTGTAGGAGACTGAAGCTCTGGTGAAGTGGTATAGGAGACTGAAGCTCTGGTGAAGTGGTATAGGAGACTGAAGCTCTGGTGAAGTGGAATAGGAGACTGAAGCTCTCGTGAAGTGGTATAGGAGACTGAAGCGCTGGTGAAGTGGTATAGGAGACTGATGCTCTGGTGAAGTGGTATAGGAGACTGATGCTCTGGTGAAGTGGAATAGGAGACTGAAGCTCTGGTGAAGTGGTATAGGAGACTGATGCTCTGGTAAAGTGGTATAGGAGACTGAAGCTCTGGTGAAGTGGTAAAGGAGACTGAAGCTCTGGAGAAGTGGAATAGGAGACTGAAGCTCTGGTGAAGTGGAATAGGAGACTGATTATCTGGTGAAGTGAAATAGGAGACTGAAGCTCTGGTGAAGTGGTATAGGAGACTGAAGCTCTGGTGAAGTGGAATAGGAGACTGAAGCTCTGGTGAAGTGGAATAGGAGACTGAAGCTCTGGTGAAGTGGTATAGGAGGCTGATGCTCTGGTGAAGTGGAATAGGAGACTGAAGCTCTGGTGAAGTGGAATAGGAGACTGAAGCTCTGGTGAAGTGGTATAGGAGACTGAAGGTCTGGTGAAGTGGCATAGGAGACTGAAGCTCTGGTGAAGTGGTGTAGGAGACTGAAGCTCTGGTGAAGTATAGGAGACTGAAGCTCTGGTGAAGTGGTATAGGAGACTGAAGCTCTGGTGAAGTGGTATAGGTGAT